>NW_007585467.1:1547-2169 GCF_000523025.1 Cynoglossus semilaevis | reverse complement strand
TTGTCTGTTCAACCTAAGTGTAAGTACTCGGTACCCATGATCCTCAACTGGCCCAAGGTCTGCACAATTTGGGACAAATGGCATGGCTGGAGCGGGGCAGAAAAAAAAAGAATCTGAGCTCAGTAGCAATCAGTAAAATGTATTTAGTACTGATTACAGTTCCTACAGTTCCTGTTGAAGGGCCGGTTTTAAACGGAACACTGTATAGATCAGGGGTTCCCAACCCCCGGTTCGTGCACCAGTACCAGTCCATAGGTCCTTTGGTACCAGCACCGCAGTGGGACACAGTGAAAAAATGAAAAAATGAAAAAATTCTAATTTACTTCATTCACAAAAAAAGATTAATTTGACAATAATCTGGCAATATTTTAAAATAAAAGTCATTCAGACTTTGATACAAACAGAATAGAGTCTGGTATAGATGTAGCTCCTCCATCACAGACTAATACATGTATCTGCAATTGATTATTATTTATTCAAGCTACAAATATTGTTCATTACTGTGTAATAAAAAAAACCTTTTAATTTCATAGGTTGATAAAATGGACTTTATTAAATGCTTTTTAAGCTCCCGCGGGCCACACAAAATGGCTTTGCGGGGCGCACTTTTGCCCCCGGCCGC
>NW_007585467.1:0-717 GCF_000523025.1 Cynoglossus semilaevis | reverse complement strand
CTGTGGCAACCCCTGAAAAAAAGGGACAAAGCCGAAAGAAAGGGAAGAATTATCTCCTACTACAGTATAACCGTAACCATTGACTTACACTGATTTATTATTATTATTACCCAATTGACATGATTGCGATAAAACCGCTGAACTATCGCATACAAAAAAGAAGTTTGTAATCAGCTGTGTTAGAACCAGCCAGACAACTATCATTAACATCACGTAACTTCACTTTAGAATACTGTAATGTTACTTACTTCCGGAAGAGACTTGCCGTGACTTAAATTATAAATCTTTGCATCATTTACGCTGGATACCTGCATTGTAAAAAGAAAGACAACCCTCGTTACACATAACACTAGTACTACACACGAGTGAAATGAACCCAATGCACGTTGTTAGAGCGGTGCAATAACAGGAAGTGACGGTGAGTTTCTCCGATATACACCCGGGCAGAAACTGTGATGACTGGTTAACGTTCCTATACTAAATTCTTTAACCTGTTAAAAAAAGAGAGAAAGAAACAAAGAAAAAAAGAAAGAAAAAATCATTAAAATAAATGAATAAATAAATAAATTATAATAATAATATATATATATATAATTATTAATTAAAAATAATTTAAAAAATAATTTAAAAATTTAATTAAAAATTAATTATAAACATTAACATATAAAATTATATGTAAGGTCACACTTATTTTTTCCAAACTTTTCAAAAGTGTCA
>NW_007585466.1:0-2175 GCF_000523025.1 Cynoglossus semilaevis | reverse complement strand
TTTTTTTTTTTTTTTTCCTGGCAATGAGATGCATAACACCTGGCAGTCAGCTGTCGAGGAGAGCTGCGTAGGAACGATAGCCGAGGGATCCAAATCAAACCAAAATAAACTGCAGGTTTGGCAGCACTTATCTCAAATAAACGCACGACGAGAGATGAATTTAAGGAGTCAGAAAGGTTAGCCTCTCTGATGGTGTGTGTTTCATAGTGTTCCTCAGGTGGAGTGTTTATTTTTTTCAAAGGGCTACAGTCAAGTCGTAGGACACGATGCTACATACAAAAATAGTGTCTTGAACAGCCATGCAGCCCAGCGAGTGCACCTTATGACCAGCACTCAGCCTTTGTACGAATCTCGTCAAAAGCATGTGATTTTGTAGATCCTTTAAAGTTTGTCTGCCAATTTACCACTGTAAAACTCTTTTAAAGATAAGGACTGACCTCATCAAGGCTTGTCCTCCCACACTTGACCCATCCGAAGCCAGTAAAACCCTCTGTGGCTGAGCAGTGTTTAGCTGTGTTCCAGCACATCATTATCACTCTTCAGCTGATTCACTGTGGCTAAGAGCAGAGAAAATAGCTTTGTAAAAAAAGTCCTGCTGGTGGCTGCATGTCTGCAAGTTGCCACGGTCTGCTGCCATTTCTGACCCTAAATTAGGACACAGCTAATGACTGCCTGTTTTAACAAAGGCACCTTAGTCTCCATCATGCCACTGCTCTGGGCTGTGTGGAAATGTGGTCGATATGCTGCTGTTGACACCCAGCCTAAGCTCCAGCACAGAAAATGGAAAAATCTTTCAATTTTTTTTATTTTTTATTTTTAACCAATCAGAATTTGATAATAATAGCCTGTGGTTATGAAATCAAAGTAGCTGAACCCAAACTAAACCTGAACCTTGGGGCTGGCCCATCACTAACGACCATTTCCTCACCCTCATATCTTTTAGTCTGTCGCTTAATCACCACTGCTGTAGGTGACACTGTAATTTGGCACTTTTTTTGTGTGTGTACTGGATGCCTTTCCTGATACAACCCAATTTGGGACTGGGTGGAATCAGCCTTCTACATACTGGGCAGGAATCACTACCACAATGCCACTCATTAAACTAAATAACACTTATTAAGTAATTCTTACCCGTTCGGAAGAAGTCCTTGTGAGTGAAAGGGAAAGCTGCAGGAGAAATGGCTACCGATGTGTTTGTTGTGACTTATCCCAGTCAGTCACATTAAAACACAAAGGATGAATGACTGTGTTTATCTTCATATTCAGCTTAAATACTTTGTAGTTGAATTTACTCATGGCTTATTATTGTTATGCACTGGTTCGTTCACCAGGTGTTTTTTCTGCACGACACCATAGCTTTGATAAGCAGCTGTTTTCAGGAATGAAATACATCATTTAAACAATTAGCCTAACTTGACTATCATGTTCTATATTTGCACTGAACTCTGACGTATGACAGAAGTCTGTGTTAATGTCTTACTTCACTGAGAGCAAACTGGGATCAGGCAAATGTGCTGCGACGTGTGCGTCATAAGTGATGTGTTTTTCTCACTTCATCATCTCCGTGTAACTAAGGCGTGCTGCACTCAAGGCAGGTGAGTGGGACACTTGCTCTGCTCCTGCCACACTGCATACTGTTGCTTGGCAACGGTAACAAAACATCTAGAAGCAAATGTTTTTTTTTGTTTTGTTCTTTTTGTCATTATCAGTTAAGTCCAGAGGAAGGCACAGGTTAAGTAGCTGAATATGTAAAGTGTATATGACTCTGCTGCATTTTCTTTTTTTTTTACATTTTGATATTGCAAGTTTAGGAAAAATCCTAATGTTTATTACTGTGGAATCACCAAAAAATGTAAGTTGCTGTGTAATTTTCACACCAAACTAAGAGGTGTTAATAAAACCAGGATATACTGAAGTTTATGCCATTATTGCCACAAAAATGGCAAATTATGATTCATATGAACTTCTGACTAAACAAAAGCAACATTTCTAATAACAGTTTAATCTAAATGATGCTTTAGTAACATTACTATAACAGTTAATGTCAATAGAAAAAAAAACATCTTTTTTTCTGCAGATAATGTCACACACAGCAAATGTATTGAACACAAGACAAACCATTTTCTCATTACCAAACGTGGGTAAAATACTTGAAACTGAACTTGAAAAAAAAAA
>NW_007585465.1:0-2179 GCF_000523025.1 Cynoglossus semilaevis | reverse complement strand
GATACAAGATGAATAAGATAAGTACATGTTTTTTTTCTTTTTTTTACAACAATGCTATTACAAGATACAAGATGAATAAGATAAGTACATTTTTTTCTGTTTTTATTTTTACAACTTGTTATTACAAGTAGTTTTAACAAATGTGTTGAAAATACATGAGGTAGAGCTAATGAGCTAATTGTCTTCAGCAGCTCTTTGTTTCTTTGTTGATATTTGTGTCTTTACTGAGGAGGCTGCAGCTCAGTGTGGAGGTTTCATACACCACAGGGGTTGCGGGTTCTATTCCAGATTGCTCCATAATAGATGTGGAGTCAGTGGTGGTAAAGGGTAAGACCAGGTTCATACTCAGTCCAACACACGGCGACAGTGGCCAACAGACATGTTGTTAAAAGAGTTTCAGGGTAGAGTAGAGCGGGGAAGAGCAGCGGCATCAAACCCTCCATTACGGCTCTATTTCTGTCGCCAGACGACCACAGCATTTTTAACTTCGAAGCTGTGACGGAGCAGCAGATTCTCCGAGACGCTCAGAGAGTCTTTGAACGTTCCAAAAAAAAAAAATCCCACCCAAAAAATTCTGTTTTTATTAGTAAACCTTAAACATGGCCGCCTGTCTGCGTCAGGACCAACACTTCCCAGAATCCCTCACTCTGACAGCCGTCTTCAAGGACATCCATACATCTTCAAAAATCTTCGGAAAACATCAAAGCAAATCCGCACTTAACACCTTAAAGAACTGGAGAAAATTACTCTAATAGAGTGGTTCTCAAAGTATGGTATGTGTACCACTGCTGGTACATGGGCTTCCTCTTATTGGTCATTTAGTTGCGAAAAGCAGTGTGGATTCAGTCATGTTAGTGCCACTTACAGTTCTAGTGATTGTCATGGCCGTCATAAAAGCATTGTTTCCCAAAGACTGGGTCGCGACCCTCAAGTGAATCGCAAGTGATTGGGTGGGGGGGGGGGTCGTCTCGCATCGTGTTTCTCAGGAGTTTACGAATAATGTCTGACTTGGGTCCCGAAGGTTTGTGACTTTTTAAAATATGGGTCCCCCAGAAAATGAGTTTCCGAAAAACACCTCCTCTGAGAACATGAACTCATTGACGAACCTCAGACCAGTAAAACAAAGGATCCTTCACCAGGTCCTGGAAGAACCTCAGTCTCCAGACCTTAAAAAACCCCGGTCCTGCTTAATGATGCCTTTAACAGCTGTCCGGTCTCTTGGGGGAAGGGAACGGGAGCAGCAGCAAAACTCCTGCTGCTGCTACTGTTAGAAACCGCCACCTCTGGCACAATACCGGAAGTAGAAGATTTGCCTTCAAAATAAAGGTACACCACGAAAATACCGCTGTTTCCCAAATTCTAGGGAAAGTCAAAAAAGTTTACTTGTAGTACATAAAAATGGGGTGCGAAAAAGTCAGCAATCTGCCCACGTTATTTACGCAATGGTTCGTGTTTTAAACAAAGTTGCGATTTAAACTTTTTTTATTAATGTGCTAATATCTGTAGCAGTACAGGATAATACGTTTAATTTTTTTTTAACCAACAAAGTTTTATTCATATTTTAAAATGTATTTAAAGGTATATTATTTTGAAAGGTGTTACCGGATGTGTTGGGTTTATTTCTAGTGACTTTACGCTCTCGTGCCGTACGCTCCTATGAAAACTGGAGCAGCGCGAGCAGCTCAGCTGTTCACACTCTGACCTGGTCCGGGTTCGGGCCTCGGGAACTGGTTCGTTCGTTGGTGGATGGTGGTCGGTGTCGATGTGAGTCGTCGACTAAACGGATTGTTTTCGATTAAATTGAAACTTTATTCACTTTCCACCTGTGATTTTTTTATGCGTTTGTTTCTACTTCGTTCCGGACTTTCTTTGGAATGTGAGTGTCGAGGTCGCAGCTCACGAACTCATCAGACGCGTCCTTGGTTGGATTCGATTCGGTTCGGTTCTTTCGAGTCTGTCGCTTAACCGGACACCTGTCCACTCCAGGAGCCTGGTTGAGTTCACATGTCGGGGATGAGAGTGATCGTCTTCCTCGGTGTCTGTCTGACCCTGCACACATGCCGAGCTTTTCCGAACCAGCTGTCGGATCTCCGCGACGACCTGATGGAGTACGAGCAGCTGGACGACGAGCTGGACGGAGGCACGCAACAGAATTGGACCCGGGCCGCGGAGGAGTGCG
>NW_007585464.1:0-2184 GCF_000523025.1 Cynoglossus semilaevis | reverse complement strand
TATTGAAAACCTTATTTAGAAAAAAAAAATACAAAAATATGTACAACTTTACCTTGATTAAACTTTGTCAAAATATTCTACTGGCTACATGTGCCTTGCTGTTGTAACCAAGTAAGGATTAACTGCTGAAAACCCTTTTTACAGGGCAAATGTAGGAATAATAAACAAAAAACAAACAAACAAAAAAAATATAGTAAGGTTTGATCGATCAGGTTACGTCCATTGACAATTGTTGAGTGTTTCCAAAATAGTCTCAGGATTTCTACATGCATACAGGTGCATAGATGCAGTTCTGGAATCTGCAGTAAATATTGGCTTATGGTTGTTGGTAAATCTTCCCGTTTAAACTTGTTCAAAACATCATTACAGGTACAATGCAACATGAACTACTTCCTTATTGGACACCACTGTGTGTGTTTGTGTCAAGATAATTATACAAATATCTTAACAAAATCAAAGTAATCAGAGTAATTACTTTAAGAGACACACAGTGCTGTGGTTTAAAGAAACATTTCATGTTGCGCAGCACTGGTTATGATGTTTTAAGGAATTTACAGAGTGTAAATATTTGATTATTATGTGCAAAACAGTTGGTTTAGTCAGTTATTGGAACTATGACTTATAGATGTAAATATATAAATTGTACTTATTATGTTTAACCTAAATAATAAAAACTATCAGGTTTGAACGCTCTCACTGTAAATGGATACGATAATAATTGTTTCAGGATTTTTAAAATATAATGAGATAATAATGAGAATTGGTGGGTGGAGCCAAAGTGTGAAAATGACAGGATCTCGCTGACATGACAAGGACAACTGCGTCTTCACTTTGGGTTGCACACGTTCCTCTGTGGGGGCTGAAATCAGACGGAGGCTGGCCACAGATAATGAGCTGTCTTTAATCATGGGAGACAGTACTTTGAGACACAGTGCACAGAGGAAAACGAAGGGGGATCTAATTACTGTGGTGTTTGGTGTCGAATGAAAAAAAAAATCACACAGCTTCCTGTCCGTTGGAACTGACGCTGAGTCCTAACCAACCTTGACAGGAAGTGACACCAAAACCGTCTTTGTTCTGAACACAGCAAAACAAAAGAAGTAAAAGACAACAAACTGAAGACGCTTGTGATTGGACCATGTGGATTAATACATCGTTTCTATTTCATAGTTCGTTTCCCTTTTTATTTCCACAAACGTAAACTGTAGAACAGTACGTATGGTGATAACTGCGGTGTGCTGCCTGTGCTGTTGACAGGATATAACATAAATGTTTCCATTGATGTTTTTAAAAACACTGTTCTTGACAGCCTGGTAGGAACACTTCATGTGTGTATCAGTGATCGGCCCGTTCTGACTGACAGAAGAAAGATGAAATAGTGTACATCAAAATAGAGAAACATCAGCATGTGAAGCTGAAGTAGCCCAGACTTTAAACCAGGTTGTGAGTGAAATAGACCATGAGGTATTTTTGTCAAAAAGGAACCATCAAGTACTGTTTTGGAATGGTGACAAAACGAAGCAGTCGTCTTGTACTCCATCATCGTCTAGATTTAAAGGGAGACGACGTGATGTTTTTTAAAAGCCACTCGTGACTGGTACAGTCAGTGTGAGGTTTCTGAACGTCTTTTCATCAAAAGTTTTAAACATTGTTTTTAAACCCAACAACTATCATATTTAAGGTTTAAAATCCCGTTTGACTGCAACTCAGACTCTCTGAAGTCATCGTAAGCCTCTTTGAACGTACCTTAAAGAAGACGGTGTCGGTTTGATTTCAGTAAAAGAGCTAGTCAGACTTAGGCTTTAATAATATGACAACAAAGCAGAAAGGTAAAAGTGAAAAATAACTTTTAATACACCGGTGTACAATCAAATAGTGTAAAGCGGTATTGTCTGCTGAGCATTTAATGCCTCTGTGCCTGTGTATGAGGAGTAGCTTAATCACTCACTCTAAGAACAGAGACCAAGCAGACATGGGCTCTCTGCCTAATATCACTGCAGGCAATATTATTTTGGCCCAATTGGTAAAACATATAATTTCACCATCAAGGTGGTTCTTCACTACCTAGTAATGCCTTTGTGCCTGCACAGCGTAGACCCCCTGCCTTCAGAAATGCTACAGTAAAGTTACTGTTTTTGGGTTTAACCCAGAAATGTTCAGAGAATCTCTCAGGAATGCATGTTT
>NW_007585463.1:0-2199 GCF_000523025.1 Cynoglossus semilaevis | reverse complement strand
CGATGGGGTCGGAGCTGAGCAGGGGAGCAGAAGTCGAACACGCATCTTGTTTTTTCAATGTCTTCGACTCCTCGCATGTAACTTCGGTCTGTCTCAAAGAGTCCTCACCAATGTCCGCTGCTGTTTCTGACAATAAACTGTACATTTCAAAACTCTCCAGCTCGTCCTCCTCACACCTTGTCTGGCCGAAACGCTCTACGGGTGACACTAGGGCTTTACCCAGCTCATCTAATGATACAAAATGTAGATGTGATGCAGATGCGCACGTTAGCATCTCCTTCTCACATTTGTCAGTGAGGGATCGTTGCATCACTGAGTCAAGAGTGACGGGTATGCCTGTTGAGCTGAATACTTTACAAGAATTTGGTATGTTCTGTTTATTTTGAGTGTTCATTTCAATGCCCTTCCTGTATTCCATAATCGTGTTACCATCATCACTCGTGGTCGTTTTGTCTTTTTTCTTGATGGACTGCCACTGTAGAGACTGAGAAGAAAGGGAAGACATCCTCTCCGGGACATTGGGCTTGCTTTTGCCATTAGGTGGTGACAGTGGCGCAGGGGCGAAAGATAAAGGGAATGAAGAGGTGTGGGTAGGGTAATCACTCGAGTAACCGCAGGACGGGCTTGTAATTGTGGTCGGCGTCGTGGGCGATATTGCCTTAAACTCGTCATCTGTTGGTGACGGTGAAGCAGCGGTGTCACACTGGCACACCAACGTCATCTGGTATCTAATATGCTCATCGACCGTCTTATCTTCACTGGAGTTCAACGAGGGTTGAGAGGAATCGCTGAATTGTAAGCCACTTTGAGAAACACTGGTTTGCATGATACCCTTGTCTTTAAATTGACCCGAGAAGCTCAAAACAGCTGATTCAAAAGGATCATCTGGGAGAAGCCACTGCCGCATTGCTGATGGTCCCCTGCATAAAAACGAGTATTCCGACTGACCTGTAGTGCTGGTTGAAACCAGCCGAGGTTTCTCCTCCTTAGCGGATAAAAAAGGCAAAAAATGTTTTGCTTCATTTTCATCAGGGTGGTTCTCCAGATTGCATATGGTTGTCAACGATGAAATCCTCTTCGGCGGGTACGGTTTTATTTTTGATTTCCTTAAAAAAAGACAACTTCGGCCCAAAGTCTTGGAGTAACCCACATCTGACAGGACGAAATCCGAGCCAGATGGTGTGCAGTCGCTGTACACGTAGCTCGCGCTTCTCCTTAGGCCGCAGTCAAAGTGCATGGATGTGTAATATCCTTCCGTGTCCACAGAGCAGTGTGACACGGTGTCGGCTTTCTCGGATGGCGTTTTGTCAGATAAGCTGCTCTCGCATGTGACTATACTGGTGAAACTGGAGCAAGCAAGGATGTTTTCCACCTTGTCGGGACTTAAACGCTCAGATCTCGAATGCCCGACATGGCTGTTACTCCACTCCTGCTCAACGGCTGTTTCAATACCGGCGCTTTCCAGTACGTCCGTGACAGTGGAGGAAAAAGAGCCTGAACGCTGAGCCCTCGGGTCCGGACAATGGTCGAGAACGAGGTCGGCGGAGTCATCGTTGGCATGGGTGGGGCCAATCAGAGAGAGCTCGGAGTCACTCTGACACGAGCTGGTAAGTGACGAAGATGCAGCAGGAGGCACTGTTTCTGATGTCTGTGAGGGACAGGTGGAGCTGCTGCCACTCCAGTTTCCACTGGAAGACTGGTGGTCATCCCTGTTGTCTATTGGTCCCTCAAGCACAGATGGCGCAGGAGAGACTAAGTAAACTGGGCTGCTCGAGATCTTGGTGCCGGTTGAAATCTCACCGATCTCCAGGTCAGCAGTAAATTCCAGCTTGGGCCTCTTAACCCAGCTTTGCTCTGGACAATCTGAGACCTGTTGGTACTTTGGTCCTCTGCGGTTTTCAGACGCAGCCTCTTCGGATGTGCTCTCTTCGTTTTCCTTTTGAACCAACGTTTCGTGTGCAGAAGGTGAAGCGTCTTTGCGAAAAGTCGAACGCTCCTTCGTTTTCTCCTCATCACTGACCCAGCTTGCATCTTGGGAGACTCCTCATCACTGACCCAGCTTGCATCTAGGGAGAGACTCCCGGTGCATAGTCCTGGACTCGGTGACGCTGTAAACATGGCGTTAGGGCTGTACGGCAAAAGGGGAATGTTGACTGCAGAATAGGAGAGGTTCGCGCAGCCTGCTGGTACTCTCTCGGA
>NW_007585462.1:0-2202 GCF_000523025.1 Cynoglossus semilaevis | reverse complement strand
TTACGAGTGCTCAGTCGAGCTTCATTTTTCCACTTGACACTGTCAAGCTCACTGTCCCTCACCGGGTTATTTTATCCATTGCCTTATTTCTGTTTTTATAACAATAATATAAATTTGTTTCTTAATTATTATTATTTTGTAGATCAGGTGATTTTTATTAAATTAATAAATAGTATATTTCTGCTTCTTTTTTAAATTGTTTTCCTACAACAACAAATCATTATTATTTTTTGAAAGTCTGTATAAAGAATTACAAAGCAAGCACACTTGTGCTAATGAGGCAGAAAGTAAATTTGGAGAAAATTCAATTGAAAAAAGTTTTTGTTGTTTTTTTTTGTGGGGGGGGGGTCTTTTGCCCTTCATTATGGCTCCCAGGCAAAAGGCAGGCTACTGATGTTTTTTATGTCCTAGACAATATTTTTGTGTTAAAAACTGTTACATTCAGGAGATTCAAATGCAGCAGTTCAGAAGCCAAGGTTAAGAACAGCAAGTTCATTAACAAAGCCCAAACCACAGAACATTCACATATTCGACACAAAGGCCACAAAGGAACAGGCTACAAACAAAAAAACCTATGACCATTAAACAACATAACATGACCAACAATCAACCAACAAGGACTAAATGCAGGAGGAAGGTATATATACACCCAGGGCACCAGGTGACACAAATGAGACTGATGAAGCAGGAATCACAGGACACCAAATGAAGGTGATGACACTGATTAATGAAGAAAACAGACTGGAGGGAAGGGGCACCGAGAGAGTTAACAAAAACACTCTTTTAAAACCATCTATTTTTCAACTGTTGTCCAGACTTTTTTTTATTGTTTTGTTTGAAAATTTAAAACTTAAAAAAAAAATCTGTAAAATTTACCTTTATGGTAGTGTTGGGCATTTTTTTTATTGTTTTGTTTGAAAATTTGAAACTTAAAAAAAAAATCTGTATGGTAGTGTTGGGCGATAACACATTTTTGTATTTGGTACGATACGTTTTTTAGCAATTGTTCTCAATATCGATATTAATACTTGTTATTAATACATTAATTAATACATTAATACGTGTGATTTTTTTTAACCCAATAAAACACATGACAAATACTGGCCATTGGTCAAACAAATCTTTGATGAAATATTCAACAAAACCTAAAGCCTTTAGACTTGGCCCTCAGATTTGAACTGTTGTCCAGGCTTGTTGAATATACAGTACTGTAATTGCTGCAAACACTGTAAGTATTAATAATGTATTACTCAGCTAGAAAAACTGCATGTGTGAATACAGCTCAGGTAAAATCACAGTATTGCTTACAGCACGTATTCTCTTTTCTGATTCCTTTCTTGGGAAAAAAAAAACAGAGCGAATCAGAGATAAAAAAAAATAATCGTTACTTGCACAGACGGAATTACTTCAGGGCAATATTTGATCAAGTCAGACAGCTCCATGCCTTGCTAATATTCAAAGGATTCTGTTGCTGCAGAAATGTGAATACGTAATGTATTCCCCAGCCACAAAACAGCCCAACATGTGATACACAAAGGAATCTGAGAGGCGGTGTAAGACAGCCGGCTGTATCACATGCAGGCGAAGATGTATAATACGCTTTTGATGTGAGCTTCAATGTGCATTTGCAGTTTTATGAATATGAGATGGATGGTATCACCGATTTATTTTGCTCACTTCGTGGTAAAGGGACAATGAAGCTCCGGTCCAACAGCCTCCTCAGCTCTTTTCATGTTTTTTGCTGCAAGGCCAAATCTCACTGCTGCTACCCTCGCACACATTTCCCTGCATAAACAACTCTTACTTTAATCATTTTATAGTTACGGCGCTCCATAAAAAGGTCATTTAGTGTCTCCTTGTTTACACAAGGGACAGACTGTGTTATGTCGGCCCTTACTGGATTTCTGACCGAAGATGGTGGTTTGGAAATATTGATTGCTGAATATTAAATTTTTTTCTAAAATGTATTATCAGTCTCAAGGACACAGCCCAAATGATTTTTATTAAAATCTTATTATTATTTTTTTTTACTTTTTTATGAAAAAACTCACTGACATTTAGGTGATTTATTTCTTAAGGATTTTTTCACCACTTCAAAGCCAAAAGCCAAGTCTTTATGTGTTTGCTACAAAATAAATCATCAGCCAATGACAGGGCAGAAAGTAGAAGGAGTTTCCTTTGGTGATCTTGTATTACACCTTA
>NW_007585461.1:0-2206 GCF_000523025.1 Cynoglossus semilaevis | reverse complement strand
TACAGTATATGAATGTGTAATCTCTATCTGGATTAATCGTGATTAATTATGAGCTAGTTAATTGTGATTAATCCACACTGTGATTTTTAAGAGAATAAAATTCAACAGCTCAGCCTATTAAATCCAGACAGACATCTAAAACAAAGTCCCTTGCAAATCAAACATATCAACAAAGTATGACTTTAAAATAATTGTCAAGTAGTGAAACACACGTGTACAAAAGAACGATGGAAAATGTGACTAAGTGTGTAAAAGTGACATTGACGGTGATCTAAATGGAACGCTGAGTGCTGTAAATCTCTACAGGCTGATATACGTAACAGAAGCACATTGATCAGTTTACGTGTTTGCTGATGAGCAGCAAGTGATCGATTAGACCAAGTCAATCAAAACACCAAGATTTCATTACTTCTGTATTCACAGTTAATCCGTCTTAAATGTCAGAAAACAAAAAGCTCAGTGTTCTTCTTTTTTGGCTGCACTCCTTCCTGAGGGTTTGCCTCTGGGGGTAATTTGCATGTATGATTTGGCTCGCTTTCATTCACCTGGACGCCCTTCCTGATGCACCTTCCTCATTTATCAGGTCTTGACAACTGCACTAGAAGACACAGATTGTGTTGCCCCTTGGCTCTGTGTGACAGGCAACTTGGCATCAAGTGTCCTGCCCAAAGACACATCAGCAGACAAACCTGCTGGGATCCTGGCGTCCAATCTTAACCTTGGGGTTGGAAGACAACCTGGTGTCTGTGATGGACAGAGAATGCTTTATATTCACGTGTCGACGCCAAGGTTGAACTAATCAATAAAAATATTGATTTATTTATAAAACTGCTTTGATGAAAATCTGGTTATTTATTAATACGTTTATTTTTACACATATATGGTTTGCTTTAGGTTTTGCTGCACGGAAATAGTGGGAAAAATAATCCATAAGTCAATAACTGCCAATTTATGGACTGCCAAATTACCATTTCAATATTTTCCAAAACCGAAAAATAATTTCCTAATTATTTTTCAAAGATTAAAAAAATATTCTTAACTTCATTTTTTGCAGTGGCAGTAAACAGATCATTATTTTGAAATTTCCAACACAATATCTGACACCAACATCATTTATTTATTTATTTTTTGCATTCTATAGAACAAACGGCCAAACAAATTTCAAGAAAATAGAAATAAAAAAAGATTGAATCAATCAGGAACATAATCTTTTTCTCAGCTGTCAAAGCAACACAAAGATAAATTAACAGAAGAAAGATGAGTATAATAAATACTTAAACTACTTAGATACATGTCATTACAGTAAATCATAGTAAATGATAAACATACTTTGGATAACTAGGTTCAATGTAAGAATAATGCTGACTACGCAAATCTCACATCTTACTCATAATTTCCTGATTCATCAGCAGTGTTTGTCATACATTTTTGCCTGAATAATCTGCTGAAAAATGACAAACTGAATTCCTTCCAGGAATCACTGATGAAGCTCGTGACAAGGTCCGAGCCACGGACTTGACCAAGCATTTCCACCAACACTGCGGTTCTCATGATGGTTGTTACACTAAGTTGTTTTCAGGACAGTATTTTTTTCTCCTGCACAAAAAGTGAGTTGGATTTTGCAGAAGGAAACATGAAAAAGCCAAGTTGTTGTTGGCTGTCTTCATGTTCTGTTCTTCAGCCCAAATGAGTCTCCAGACATGAGTGTGAAGCAACAGTCTGCTGCTGCAGATGCAGCTGGAAATTCCTCTCACCTAACCTCCTGCACAAAGGACCGGGGCTTTGGATATGGAAAAAGAAGGAATAATTCTCCTTGTTACTCACCAATGCTACGGAAACTCTCAGACAAAGTTCTCCTCAACTTCTTCATTTTCCCGATTTTCTCTGCGGGCTGAGAGGCTGGCATCAGGTCGCACATTTCTCTGGTTTCTTTTAGCCTTCTCCGACTTTGGCGGAGGACAGGGACGGACAGCGGGGTCTGGATGTGGTTTTGACGCGGAGAAGAAGGCGAAGGGAGACCGGTGGAATTTAAGGAGCGCAGCGGGGCTTCTCCAGCCCTGCTGCCGCTGCTGCAGCGCACAGGCACAGACAGGAAACCGGAGGCTGGAGTGCGGCACTCACTGCTCTCATCAACTCCCCAAAAACAATTGTCCTCTGGAGATTTTCTCAAGATTGTTACTACATTTCCCAGAGAGAGAGAAAAAAA
>NW_007585460.1:0-2215 GCF_000523025.1 Cynoglossus semilaevis | reverse complement strand
ATCGGAAATTAAGTGTTTAGACAATATTATAATAATATAATATGCATATTAGATATCGGCAAAAGCGAATATCGGACATCCATCCATAATCTACTGGCACTCCCTTTGCGATCTACTGGTACACCTAGACGGGTGTTTTTTGTTTTTTTTTCATGGTACGAAAAAAGCCCACCTCCAAAGAAGAAGTAAATTGTCAATTTATTTATTGTTTTGATACTGAGGCATTATGCATTCCTGATAGTCATACACTTCATCGGATGATTGGTAAACTGTGGTCTTAAAAAAGAATTGACAAGATCAGCAGCAACACTGAAGTATGCTGTGGCTGTTAAGTAATTACTACTTAAGGGCTGGATGTGCGGCAGGAAAATGTCCCTTGTACCATTATGACATAACCATGGGTGTCAACTAATGGTTGTAGGGAGGATTAGCCCTGTTGTTGTTTACTTCCACCCTCCACGTCTCGGCAGCAATCAGGACTCATTAAAGTTGATAATACAGTACGTTACCAGCGTCCTGTTGTGGGATATGTAGCTAATTTTAAATGCCGCCTGAATCGTGTTTTCTCTTTGCTTTCAGAGTGGGTCTGTTGTGTACCTTGATTGTAATAAATGGTTACTTGGAGTTATTTTTGCCTCCCAATCAGCAAACGCTGGCACTAGATATTTAATCGCAGCCTTTAAGACGTTTTCAAGTGCATACAGACACTACAGCCAACTTTCCTGTGTTGTTATTTAGACCTTGTCTCCATGCCTTAAATCAGGGGCCTCGAACTCAAATGGGCAGGTGGTCACTGTTGCCCCTTTCCATCTCATTTACGTGCCAAAAACTAACAGCAGGGGGTCATGTAACACAATACCGACATCTATGTGCGGTTTTGTTTTTTTATCTAGCCTTAATGAGCAGGTTAGTGCCAATTTTTTTTACTTTTTAATGAAATCCCACAACTGTCCTGTAAATGCTTCCTTGTCTCCAGATATATGCATTTGATTTCCAATGTCCACCAATACGACCTCAGTGTGAGACAGCGTTTACGGCCAACTAGCCAACGTAGTTGTTAGCTAAACTAACTGTTTTTAAACCTGACCAAAAACAAGTCAAAAACAGATAAACTAACCTTATTGATCCCATACCTAGGAAAACGTTGTATTGAAGTATTAGCATGAGCTTAGTGCAGCAATAACAGTACAGAGTCTGTGAAGGCAGGAATTGGTTTGTCACCTACTGCAGCTGAGACTTTCACTTCCCGTTGTCAGATTGTTCATCTGTCCTCTTCCTCTTCCAGCCATATATCACGACGCTTGGCCCAGTACCATTAAGCAGTCTGTGTAAAACCTCAGGCCTGCTCTGTGAACCTTTGACGACTGAAAGTTATACTGCTCTGCTTTTTTTTTTTTTTTTTTTTAAATTTTCCAAAACACATGCTTTTAACATGATGCTTGTGTTGAGTCATTCTGGAAATGGTATCTGGACCTTTTTTTTTTTTTTCTTTAGCAGCAATCCCTCCTGAGGGCAAATGTGAAAATGAAAGGCTGTCTGAGACGGTTCAACGGTAAGGGTATGTGGATGTAGTATGTGGAAGTATGAGCTGATCTTCCATTTAACCTTGCGCTCATCTAGATAACCTACTTTTAGATAACAGTGATGTTGTCATACAACCCTGGCAGTAAGTATTTTTTATTTTTTTTGCTCCAGTGTTTTAACCCCAAAAAAGTGGACCTCCTATATGTTTGTGTTGTTGTGCAAGAGTGTAACTGGAGAGCACACACCTTCTCTGTCCCTCTAGTCTAGTGGATATATACACACGCACATGTACACGCATAGACAGGGTTGTATTTCCACCCCCACCTTTTGTTCAGGCAGCCTCCCTCCAGCTATGGAGCAGTGACGAGGGAAAAAGCTTTGGCGATACTGTACAGTACTACACAGCACGCAGTATACAGTAAGGCCATAATGAGTACCTTGACGTACTACATGATCTAATATTTCTGTTAACTCTCATTGCTTTAAAGTCAATGAGATGCATACGTGCGTCATACTCAGAGATACTTAAATAAAATTATTTTGATTTATCTTTTTTATTTCAACATAAAAAGTGCTTTTAATTGTACTCCTGATTTATGTGAAAATTATTATTATTATTTATTTTTTTTACAGTAGTTTGCAATATATCTTGCAATTATATTGCACAGCTGTACATTTTATAGGCTGCACC
>NW_007585459.1:0-2222 GCF_000523025.1 Cynoglossus semilaevis | reverse complement strand
TCCCTAGAAATTGAAAATCTCTATCAGCTCTTTTTTCCACCATTTTATTTCCTTGATTGTCACCATGTTACATGGTTATCTTAACAGTGATATAAGATGAAAATGCGGAACAGTCGAGACATTGTCACCATCCTGTTCATCGCTCTGCCCTGGACTCTGCTAGTTACTGTTTGGCACTGGAGCACAGTTAATTTTCCACTCACTCCTCGAGAAGGTAAACTAGAAAATGAGGAAACAGAGACCTCTGTTCTATAGTTAATGTGTCTTCTAAAACACTCATTATTTTCTCATCTGGCTAGATGACAGACAAAGCAGCCGTTCGAGCTCTCAGGACACTTCTGCTGTCAACAAGATGTGTTGCCCACAGAGCGGGGGCATCAACTACACCGACAGTCGGCCCCCTCCCTGGTCTAATATCCTGCCGATGATCTTTGTCATTACCCCCACCTACGCCCGACCAGTGCAGAAGGCGGAGCTAACACGTCTGGCCAACACCTTACTCCACATGTCCAACCTACACTGGATCCTGGTGGAGGACTCTGAAAGAAAGACCCCTTTGGTCAGTGGTTTCCTCCAAAGGACAGGGCTGAACTACACCCACCTCAATGTTCAAACACCCAAGGAGTACAAGTTCCCTGCGAACAGGGGAGTTCCACATGGAACCCTCCAGAGGAACTTGGCCCTGCAGTGGCTTCGTGACACTTTCAGCACCGGTGCCAGCCAGTCTGGGGTTGTGTACTTTGCAGATGACGACAACGCGTACAGTCTCGAGCTTTTTGATGAGGTGAGGAGATCAAACTCTTTCTCATGTTATGCCCTGCTTTTCATCGTCCAGACTGACTTTCGCCTCTGTTTCTACCTCTCAGATACGAACTACCAAAACGGTGTCCGTGTGGCCTGTGGCGTTTGTTGGCGGCCTCCGCTACGAGGCCCCTAAAGTGAATGCTTTGGGCAGGGTCTATGGTTGGAAGGCACTGTATGCTCCCGAAAGACCTTTTTGCATCGACATGGCTGGGTTTGCTGTGAACCTGCATCTCATTCTGTCAAAACCACAGGCTAATTTTCAGTTATATGGGGTAAAGACAGGGTATCAGGAGAGCAGCCTGCTAACAGGGCTGGTGACCCTGGATGAGCTGGAACCTAAAGCTGCTAACTGTACAAAGGTCAGTCTTTTTGCTTGTTAATTTTTTTATCTTATTTTTTTAAAACACAAGGCATCAATAAATGCTGTAAGTGAAGAAAAATGAAACACTATTTACAGCTCTGGTTGTTAAGATCATCCAGGTCAAGTCAAGGAGAGTATTTCTTTTTTAAGTCAGTTTTATTTGTACAGCCTGAATTCACCAAACATTTGTGAACATTTTGTCTCATTGTATTTGTCCTCTTTAAAAAAGCATATGAAAATGGAGGAATGTAAATACAATTAATGTGATAATGACCTTATATTAACCATACAAAGGAAAACAGAATAACCTATACAATATTATCGAAACCCAAATTAGATCACACTCTAATTAGCAATGATGAAATACAGATAAAAACAAAAAAAAACTGTCTTTTAAACAGGAAGAAATCTCCAGCTTGGTGTTGCTGACTCAGCAAAGAGAGAATGGGGGTGGGGTCAGGGTAGTTGATTTTATTTATATAAATCAAATGGGCAAACCGCCTTTTGCCTCAGGACATCCATTTTTAAATCCCCCAAAATCCTCGCAAATGACCTGGTTTACTTCTATATTAGTCCCTATGAATTTGAACCAACTTTCAGTTTCACCTTAGTTTATATCAGCTTGTGAAATGAGTTTTGCCTCTAAATATTACCCTGTATATTTCCACTGCATGTACAGCACACAGGCTTTCTCTATCTGTGCCTTCTTCCCCACAGATATTGGCGTGGCACACAAGGACAGAAGCACCACAGATGTTAAAGGAAGACAAGGACAGATTTACAGACCATGAAATGGAGATATGACAGTCGTCATCATCAGACAGATAATAAAAGAGGAGGCAGACTCATTTTGGGATTAACACGAACACATCTAGTTTAGGACTGACCTAGATGAGAGAAGAGGTCGAGTGAAATAGAGACATTACATTTCAGCTGGAAATTGGTGTTTTTTTCGAGAGTTGTCACAGTGTCAATTTTTATTCTATTTTTTTGGAGCCATGAATGTGATTGTCTATTGGTTAAGGGTGGGGCAGTGGTGGCTTAAGGAAGCGGACTT
>NW_007585458.1:0-2226 GCF_000523025.1 Cynoglossus semilaevis | reverse complement strand
ATTTCAGACCAGCAGCAAAACAATTCTCTCTATTTTGTGCTTGCAGCTCATATTCTAGTGTGGATAACAAGAAAAGACCGTAAAATATGGGCAGCCATTCCACCTAGTCTCCAATTCCAAGTTGGGTTACGTCAGAAAGGGCTCCCTGTGGGAATCTCACACTGTGGAAACCCCTGATGAAGACTCAAGAAAGTGATTCCAATCTAAACAGGACCCACAACACTGTTGTGTGAATGTTTTAAATCAGTATCAGAGGTATGTTATCAGACAATCAATGTTGTGATTTTAATATCAAAGCGCATTACTTAACTTATACATTGTGCATCCAGACCATACAGAAGGGCTTTGTGTTACTTTATAAACGTACAGAATGGCTTCATTAAATTCATTATGAACAATATTCTTGTGTTTTAAGTAGTATTGGGTTACTCCTTCCTCTGGGCTGTGACATATTATGATGTGCACCGGTCCTCTTTGTGCAGGGCATGGGTCACGGCCTACTAAATATTTGGGAAGGGCACACTCGCCCCCGCAGCCCTCCCAAATAGGGAGACACAGCAGACAGGACAAAGAAAATAAACAAGCTTTGCCGCTTTGGACAGACAGCTGCTGCAGGAGCAAAAATACTTGACGCCGAGTTTGTCTCCTAAAAAAGTTGACCATCTCTGATCATTCAATAAATCAACAAGTCCAAGTGAAAGATAACATTATATCTACAAAGAATCCAAACTGACCGCAACTACTCCATCATAAGAGATTCAGTGAAACTATCCTGAATGAATCTCTGACAAAACTACAGTATGTGTGTGTGTGTGTGTTGACACATGGATACCTTCAGGATAAGTAGCTGAGCCTCTAAGACACTGAATTAGCCCCAGTGTCAACAAGCTTACCTTCTGCCACCAATGAAGAAACAATACAAAAACCTCAGACACAAACACACAAACATCACTTAGTATACCACTCACCAGACAAATCTGTGGATAATCAACACACACACACACACCCCTATACACACCTTCTGCCAGGGTGTCGTCCTCTGAGTGTCCATTCAGGCTGGTCATGCTGGAAATCTGTCCATTTTTCTGCAAAGACTGAAAAACAAGACAGAAAAAAGAACATTGTAAGTTAGAAATCTTTTAAAAAAAAATATATTTACACACACAATTTCAGGGACTGTAGGGCCTCATGTTATGAGTAAGACGGGATTATCAATACCATTCCTCCATGTGAAGTTTGTTAGCTTGGTCCAACCACAGCCTGTCAACACCCACCATCACACACTGTAACAGTTTTTACTATAATATATAACAGCTTATAAAAGCCTACATGTTTTATGTTGACTTCATGAGGCTGGATGTATGTGTGTGTGTGTGTGTACCGCCACTGTCTTAGTAAGCTATAAAAACTTTTATCATCCCTCAGAACTATTCACTGGTATGACACAAAAACACCAAAACAAGGACCAGAAATGGAAAAGTTCACTTTAGATCTTGTTCAAAACACCTCCTAAAATATGATATTTATTCTGCTCCTTCTGCTCTGGGGTTTATCTAAAAGCCTGTATTTACAGGTACAATGTGTAGGATTGAGCCGTATGTGTTAGTTGATTACCTCATGGTTCCGACAAATATGTGGGAAGTAGATTTGGTCAGTCAGTCAGTCTGAGGTTGAGGTTGAATCAGGTAAATGTAAATGAATGCTGAGTCGAGGGAAAACCCCTAAAAACCAACTGTGATAACACTCCACTCACAGGTGATACACACAGATCGTGGCTGTGCATTACAACGTCAGACACCTGATCGGTGGGTTTACCTCCTGTTATCGTGTTTTGTTTTCCTGTGGCAGTGCCCAGCTCCATCTGACAGTTGTACAATAGTAGTTAGGCCGCAGCTTTTGTCTGCCCCAGTCACAGGAGAGGGAACCAGAGCCTCCCCACAGGGACGCTAATCTACCTAATGGACAACTCACAGACTCCTTTCCCAGCAGGACTTAAGTCCTTGAGGAAAAGTGAGACCACAGAGAAGGCTCTATGCTCATGACAGATTGGAGACCAGGACTAAAGGACCAGAAAAGGACCGTAACAGAATCCTATGATGCAAACAAAGTTTGTATTTTACCATTTTAAAGTGGCCACAACTGGACAACAAATGTGGAGTATTGTAAGCTGGACATTTACGACATTTACATTTCAGATTCGTTTTAAACTTGTTCACTGCAACAACA
>NW_007585457.1:0-2233 GCF_000523025.1 Cynoglossus semilaevis | reverse complement strand
ATATATATATATGCATATAATAGTTCTTTTGTGACCCATACCTATTATCTGCTAGGAGCAAATACTGACTAACAAAGTCACTCAAAACCTTGTACCTCACAAACTACATGTGTACAAACATATTTTTTCCTGAAAGCAGATTACATCAGATCTCAAGTCCATGGGATTTAATCACCTGCTTTTTGAAATATTTCTCACTTCTAATTGAGAGGAAAGACAGAAGAGAGAGTATTTTAACATCCAGGTGTTGGAAATATTCCTTTGTGTATTTGTCAAAGAACAGCCGTTGATTATGACCAGGCTTGGTCGGAGAAAAATGTGACACAGCTGAGTGAGGAAATACAATACAGCCATTATGCAATGTTCTGCATTATTAATGGCTCCCTGTGGACATTGTGATGTGGGTTATTTACAGCAGATGTTGGAGAACATCTGTGTTACCTGTTTTTGAAGCAAATGATGGTGAAATCATTTTACAACATTTGTGAAGATATATCACATGCTCTCAAGGACAAGGGAAGAGGACTAGGGCTCAACAGCAAAGCTGGGGCTCCCAGAAATCTGAAAATGTGCTTCTGTGATAGGTTTATATTGAACCATTTCTGCCTTTACTGCTTTAGGGTTAATATTTAGGGTTGTCCTGATACCAACCAGTATTACCAAAGTATTTTCATGTTCTGTACTTGCCAATACCGAAGAGTGAAACTGATACTTCTTATGGGGCGTTTACACCAAACACTATAGATGCAAATTCAGCGTCAACTCCACATACACAATCAATGAAAATGGCACAGCAACATGTGATTAAATATGAGGCGGTGCGATCGGAGTGTCAGATGTGCAGCTAACGGAGTGTTCGACACTTCTTGAGTGTCTGACTAGAGTTTTATAGCCAGTTTTACTTCATTTCCATAAAAGAAAGAAAAAGATATTTCAAACCTTCTTTAGTCACATTAGACCAGGGGTCACCAACGTGGTGCCCGGGGGCACCAGGAAGCCCCCATAGACTACCTAAGGTGCCCACGGGGTATGTTCTAAAAATATAACTAGTCAAAAAGAGGGTCAAAACTTGTACTGTTACTGTGCTTTTTGAATCAGTTACACTTACAATGATAATCAAATGGGTGCAATGGCAATGGTAAGAAGAGTGTCTAGTGTTGCATGTCCCAGAATTTATTATCATTACATTGTTGGGCAAGTCTGTATCAAACGAGTAGCTCTTCACATTATGAAGTGCCCTTGAAGTAGCTCTGAGTTCCAAAAGGGTCGGTGACCCCTGCATCATTATAGACCCATAAGACTCAGGATAAATTAAAAACCTCAAAAACCCAAGATAATATTAAACCCTTTTCATAGTTACTGTAACACAGCCAGCTGAACAGTATGTCAGCAGAGCCTTTACACCAATAGCACATTTTGATTGAAAATGTTGTCTCCTGCAAAGTGTTACATTAACTGTGGAGCACTCTCTCCATGTTTCAATAAGCAAATGACAAACAAAATGTTGGTTAAATCTCAAGTCGTAACAAAAAGTATCTCGGTGAGGTGTAAATTCCTCATCCATCCACTGTGCCGTTAAACTGAGAAGAGACATTAGCATATTCGGCGCTAGGACACGTCTTGAGTTAATTTGTTATTTATTTTGCATCAACAGAACACATCACACAGTAAGTCTCGCTGCTGTCTTTGTCTTTGATATTAAAGTGCCTGTAAACAGCAGTATTGGCTGCATCCCACCCATAACTCACCCATAACAATATTAAATACACTGTTAGATTGTCTGTCACTCATCTTTTTGTCACAGCTGCAGCTCATCTTTTTAATCGGTACCGTCACGTCCCACCTCCTGCTACTAATTAGCCTTGTTTAGCTCCCAGAGCTTGCTATATTGCTGTGTATAAATGCGTTCTATTGTTTCATATCCTGTCGTCTGTACAGGGCAGGGTGTCAGATACTTCCTGTACTAAAAATCCCCCCTGATTTAGCCTGTGTCTTACAGCATATTCTCCACTACAGCTGCTGGTCTGGCCTCTCACATTTGTTTTCTGTATCTTTGTTGTGTTTTATTAATTTCTCAACTGAATTTCACTCCTGTAGATTTAGCATCTGCAGGCTTGGTCAGCAGGTTCTTACTTTCATTGAGGACGCACAGTAGCAGCTTCAGGTGAAAATATTGAATAATGATGACTGAAATTAACCTGTATTAAACAATGTTTTTTCATAACAGTAAAGT
>NW_007585456.1:0-2240 GCF_000523025.1 Cynoglossus semilaevis | reverse complement strand
CCCATCATCCCATCATCCCATCACCCCCTCACCCCCCTCCTCCTCCCGACACACACATGCACACACACACACACACACCCCTCCCTCCCTGCTCCTCTTGGTCAAACAACATGTCCGGCATTTACATACAAAGTGAGCAATTAGTCCTGGAGTTGGTTTAACTAATACCGTCCATTAGAGGAGCTAATCATGGCTAGCTCGGAGGATGTTTCGAGAGCTGTGCAGCTCCACACTTGTCCCAGAGGAAGTTCTGACTAGAACAGTCTGTACTGCAGTACTGTAGTAGTATTAGTACTCTACTGTCCATATATGTATATTTAACTATTTATATTATTTAGCTAATATTTAGCAATTTATTGGCTAACTTTTACCTGTTTTGCGATGTTTCACTGAGCTATTTATATGAGTTCTGGTTGTCTTCTTAGCTAAAACCTTTGGCTATTGGCTATTTGGCTATAGGTTAACTGTTAGCTAACTCTGTGCCAAACTATTAGCCATTTATAAAATTTTTGCTGTTTGTAGATTAAACAATAACAAATAATTTTAAAGACCATTGGTGAACACCTGGTACACAATTATCCTGATGTTTTAGTGTACATACCATTTGGCTACCTCTTAGCTGGGTTTTTTTCCTGACAAACTTTTACCTGTTGGGCTAAATCGTTGCTAACATTTAGTTGCCTCCAAGCTAATGGTTAAGCTATTTTTGCTACTTTCTGCTATGTAAAAGCCATGTTCTCATGTGGCTAGGTTATTTAATAGAAAAACTTTAGGTAGTTCTTGGCCGACGCTTAGACAATTTTGCTATTTTTACTTTTTGGGCCAACATCTTGCTACTTTCAGCTCTTTTTCAGAGCTAACTTTAAGCATCCTAAAGTCGTTATGTTGAATAATCAGTGCCTTAACATTAGGTTTAGCTTCTTCGTTTGATCACTTCAATCCATTTTTTTTTTTTGGGCTAGATTTTAGCTGGTTTTGCTACATGTTGCTACAAGCTTTTTTTCTCCCACAGTTTTCAAAGTCTAAAAGAGGAGTTAAATTAAATTCTGGTGACGTAGTATTTGCGTAAAAAAAATCAAATTTGAGGTTTTTAAATGTGTCTCATTATGTTTTTTGACATATTGACAGATCAGCTTTTAGAAGCTACATTTATTGATATTGATTTAAAAAGTGTCTGTAATCAATCAACGGCTTCAAGCAGAGGTTTGTTTGTATGAAATGTTAGGAAAAGAACATCCTCCATTCAAACTGACGAGTTCTCCTTCAATTCATTTCAAACTCATTAAAGTCAGGACGTGAATCCAGTCTGTGTGCTGCTGTGATACTGATACCAGAGCCCAGAGCCACTCCAGTCCTGGAGCAGACCCACTGCTGCTGCTGCTGCTGCTGCAGGACAACATGCCTCCCCAGTCTTCCTGGGTGGTCGGACAGGGGGAACACAAATACATGCCAAGCAGAGGAGGGGGAACAAAGAGGAAAATGTAGCCCCGCGTCCGAGACCCGTTGGAAGCATTTGTTCCAGTCAAGATTTTGCATTTGTTCAGTCCTTCAATAATGGCTGATTGACGCCCCGCCACAATGTCCTTTAGGTCTGCAGGATAAATCCGAGCTTGTTCCGTGTTGTCATGGTTTTGAATGGGTCTGAATGGGATGTGGGACACTATCTACTGGGCTGCGTCCACCGCACCAGGGTCCACGACGCAGGCCGATATTGCATGCGTGATTCAGAGACGATTAAAATCCAACTCAGCAAACGTGTCTGACCTCCATTATTGATCCAGAATGAGCCCAGAGAGGCGCCTTTTGAATATCCTTGTTATTTTTAAAACAAATCCAACTATTTGCGCACTTTACGCGCGGGGCTTTTGCTGTTGTACTGTTGCAAAATGTAAGACATCTATTAAATTTCAATTTCTAATAATCCAACCGTTTGTTAAAGCTGCTCGTCGTCGAACTTTTTATACTTTAAGTCAACTTTTTCAAACTATTTTAACCACTTCAAAATAAAAATGATCGGTTTTAAACGACAGAGAAAATCGTTGGTGATGACTATGGCAGGTAATCAAGTAAATAAGTAATTATTAATAATTAAATGATCAATTCTAACGAGTTGCTCACAATCTGAAGTACATGTCGGTGACTTTATTAACCCAATAATAAGGGGTTTCTGGAAAATACGCAAAATCCCATACAGTCTACAGAGTAGAACATATTATATATATATATATATAGTATTTAAA
>NW_007585455.1:0-2256 GCF_000523025.1 Cynoglossus semilaevis | reverse complement strand
TCAGGACAATGTAATTCAAAAAATAAAATAAATAAAGCTGATTGTAGAAACACAAGCAACATATCAGATGGCTTATTGAGGTGGAACTAACACTGACGGTCTTATGTAGTGGTTTCACCTTTTACTTCCCTAAACTCAAGTGGAATCGAAGACACTCGGTGTACGCTATACAACTCTATATACAAACATCCAGACAATCGGTTTAGGAATAAGGATTGATTCATCCGCGTGAATAATAAGATGAAAGCCCTTAACCGTGTCTGTCCTCGGTCCTCTCACCTTCGTTAAAGCTGGTAATCCCATTTGGTAATGCTCAGCCTGCTGCCCTTGCAGATGCACACCTGCGTCAGTTGGAGATAAGGTCGAGGCGTAGACTTTTGTTTGTCCATGACGTTTCATTTTCCCATGGTCTATTTGAGCCAAGCGCACCGTATGATCTACAACATGAAACTGCCAACCCCCAAGTTGTATTTGTAAAGATTTAGTAATAGCATTATAAAAAGACAATACAATGAAATAACAATGCAAGGCGCTGTGTGATTTTCTTTAGCCAACCAGGGCGGGAAATAAAACACGCTCACTATTGAAAAAAGAGATTTATGTTTTTCACAATGAGAGACCTCAGCGCTGTTCAGACATGTACAGCATATTGCTTTTGAAATAATAATAATAATAATACTGTCATATGGTAGAGGACAATATATGTCCTTAGTATCTCCAGAAATCTGTTCATCTGTCTTCCTCTTGTCCTTCTGTTTACATCCGGTCTCACTTCTTACAATACTATACTGTATCTTCATCTCTACCTCTGTATGTTTCAAATTGTTAGATCGCAGAAATGTGCCTTTTTTTGTATATTTTGCAATGAAATGCTTGTGCTGCTCTATTTGCTGACCAAAGAGCCAGACCTGTTGAGACAGGGCGGAGAGTGTTTCCCAGCTATCAAGATGATACTAATAATGATTATTATGATTATTACAGACATATATATATTGGGAATTCATTCTTTGTCTGCCATACACTTATGACTGTAGTTGCCAACAAATACAGACGTAAGCGGATTTTGATGGAAAGACCCACAGTCTTAGGTCTGATCTGCAGGGAAGTATAAGTAGAAAAAAAGGGAAAGGAAACCGAAGCCTCACAGGTTCTTAAAAATAGTCTTTTCTTAAGAAAAAGGAAGTGCTTCTTCTCTGTTTTAACTGTTTTAACCATCGTAGAGCGATTTCTAGACAAAGGTCCTATTGTTATTTGCAATGGTTTACGTGAAAGGAAATAAGCCTGTAGGTGGCAAGATTGCTACATAGTAGTGGCGCAATATCAAGAGAAGAAGAAGAGGAACAGGAAGTAAGGGCGAACCGCTTTTTAGCTTCAGCTTCAGCTGTGTTTACAACGTTGGTGGCGTTTTTCTACAGGACAAATACAAAGATAAACAGCCCTTGGAGAAATATTAGCAGAAGGTAGAGGGTAAGTTGATGTACTCTTGTGGCGTTTTACGGCTACTCATTACTGTTAGAAGCTGCCTAAGGCTGCTAGACCTAAAACTAACAAAGCTAGCTTCCTAACTAGTTGAAGTAGGTCCCTAAAGTTGTTAACAAGATAGGACGGAAACATTTTAAATATGTCTGTGAAATTCGCATGCAAGTTCGAGGGCAGTAACTAACAGTCTCACTTCATTATGTGTATAATTATTGGCTTGTTTCGAGGTGTTGGGTCATTACTTTAGCTATCGTTTAACCCGCGAGAGTTAGCCATTCTTCTCTGTTTTTGTGTTTTTCTTTAAGGCTAAGAGTTCTGAAAGGACACGTCATTGTAAAATAACGATATACACGGAACAAACGCTGAAATGCTCAGATTACAGATTTATTACCCCTTGTGAACGGGGTGTTCACAAGGGGAAGGAAAAACAAACAAAAAATTGACGTGTGGATCTGAATGCGTTTATTCCACATGGTGACACTGGTGCATTGTAAAACATGAATAAGCAAAATGTACTAAATTGTCAAGCACTTTTCTAAAAAGACTAATAGTAATTTTCAAAAAAGATTTTTTGAGTTTGAAGCTTTTTATCCCTTCATCAATAGGTTTAGAACTAGCATCCCAATGTCAAGTTATTTACTTCAAATATATTTTGAAGTATATATTTCTGTATCTATACATGCTAATGCCTTTGTAATATAACAACTGGTGTTGTAATCACAAACAAAATTGATTTGAAAAACTGTTTTTTGTATATATATGTATATATGTGTATGT
>NW_007585454.1:0-2264 GCF_000523025.1 Cynoglossus semilaevis | reverse complement strand
ATATGTTTGTCTACTTACGCTCCTTATAGCTGCTTGTGATTTCCAGGTTGGAAATGGTATAACGTTGATACAGCAACAGAGCTTTTAAAACATACGTGTCAAACTCAAGGCCCGGGGGCCAAATGCGGCCCGTCAAACCATTTTGTGTGGCCCGCGGGAGCTTAAAAAGCATTTAATAAAGTCCATGCAGCAGAGTTTATCAACTTTAAAAGTTTTTCTTATTACACAGCAATGAACAATATTTGTAGCTTGAATAAATAATAATCAATTGCAGATGCATGTATTAGTCTGTTATGGAGGAGCTACATCTATACCAGACTCTATTCCGTTTGTATCAAAGTCTGAATGACTTTTATTTTGAAATATTGCCAGATTATCATCAAATAAATAAAGTAAATGGAAAAAAAAAATTTTGAATGAAGTTAATTAGATTTTTTTTTTCATTTTTTCACTGTGTTCCACTGCGGGCAGGTACCAAATGACCTACGGACTGGTACTGGTCCGCGAACCAGGGGTTGGGGACCCCTGATGTATACAGTCATCCATTTAAAACCGGCCATTCAACAGGAACTGTATTGCTGATGTGGCCCCCGGTGAAAATGACATCCTCATATTCCTCCGGGGCCAGGACCACATTTATTACATGTCTGACTTTAAGTGAAGCAAACATATTTAAATGTTATCCCTTTAAAACTCGTTTCGATGGTGATCTGCTTTAGGTGTTGGGTTCCAACGCTTCTTTCTGATGTCACCTCATCAGATTTCTTCAATTGGTCCTCCACCCAAGCACGGTTTCATTCTACTTGACAAGAATTGCATGCGTTTTACATTTACATTTTACAAAAAAAAAAAAAAAAATTAAATTTTAAACTGACACAGATGCACGTTTGACAGAACATCAGAATAAAAAATTTCCCAGTCACCTTAGCTAATGTCTTTTCCTGATGGCACATTCATCTCACTTGGCAGTTGACTTCGATTCTCCACACATACAGCCAATAGTTCATTTTAGCCAAATTCACTGATGTGCCACTGTGAAATGTTACAGTCAATGTTTGTGATGTTCACTCAAACATTTGGTATTATACGAGTGCCTCAAAACCTTGTCATACCTTCCATACAAGCAAACAATGACCAAGGCACCAGCAGTAGGTTTTTTTTTTTTTTAGAAGCACTGGTTTATAAATTGTCTGTTTAAGTTACAGGCCCAGAAGAGTTGCTTATTAAATCAAAAAGATAGATAGCTTTAAACAGAGCATTATACTGGCTGTCACAAGTGGAGTTCCGGAATTAAAACATATTACTAAAATTGAAACAAGCCTAAATAGGTGGCAAAGATTCAGGCCTTCTTGGAATTTATTCCAATTAGTCTGTTATGGAGGAGCTACATCTATACCAGACTCTATTCCGTTTGTATCAAAGTCTGAATGACTTTTATTTTGAAATATTGCCAGATTATCATCAAATAAATAAAGTAAATGGAAAAAAAAAATTTTGAATGAAGTTAATTAGATTTTTTTTTTCATTTTTTCACTGTGTTCCACTGCGGGCAGGTACCAAATGACCTACGGACTGGTACTGGTCCGCGAACCAGGGGTTGGGGACCCCTGATGTATACAGTCATCCATTTAAAACCGGCCATTCAACAGGAACTGTATTGCTGATGTGGCCCCCGGTGAAAATGACATCCTCATATTCCTCCGGGGCCAGGACCACATTTATTACATGTCTGACTTTAAGTGAAGCAAACATATTTAAATGTTATCCCTTTAAAACTCGTTTCGATGGTGATCTGCTTTAGGTGTTGGGTTCCAACGCTTCTTTCTGATGTCACCTCATCAGATTTCTTCAATTGGTCCTCCACCCAAGCACGGTTTCATTCTATTTGACAAGAATTCCATGCGTTTTACATTTACATTTTAGAAAAAAAAAAAAAATTTTAAACTGACACAGATGCACGTTTGACAGAACATCAGAATAAAAAATTTCCCAGTCACCTTAGCTAATGTCTTTTCCTGATGGCACATTCATCTCACTTGGCAGTTGACTTCGATTCTCCACACATACAGCCAATAGTTCATTTTAGCCAAATTCACTGATGTGCCACTGTGAAATGTTACAGTCAATGTTTGTGATGTTCACTCAAACATTTGGTATTATACGAGTGCCTCAAAACCTTGTCATACCTTCCATACAAGCAAACGATGACCATGGCACCAGCAGTAGGTTTTTTTTTGTTTTTTTTTTTAGAAGCACTGGTTTAT
>NW_007585453.1:0-2267 GCF_000523025.1 Cynoglossus semilaevis | reverse complement strand
TGGACCTTTGAGAGCCAGCAGGTGAGCAGTGCAACTTCAGTATAATGACTTGTTATAATATAGAAGTAAAATACACGAAAAACTAATCAAATTCCACAACTTTTGACAGTTCTGTTAGTGTTCGACCATTTTCTAGTTCAGCACTATGTTTGAGGACAGCATGTTAAAAGCGTCATAATTAATAATAGAAATGGCAGTGATATAAATACAATAATAATAATCACTATTGATTTCCCCGTTTATGCTTCATTGCAAAAGATAAACTTAGAAAAAATATTCTTAAGGTATAAAAAATATGTAACATTCCTTCTATCTGCTAAGGAAGATGCAAAGATAGAGCAATCTGTTGGATTGGTTGATTCCTACCCTCATATCGTTATCAGTTCAGCACTGTGGCAGCGGACAGCGACTGGTATTTTAGCTCTTCTTTAAATACATACAGTAGCCGTACAATCTTCTTTCTCGTGTAGAATATTTTTTCGTAATGTACATATTTATTATTTTGTGTATTCTGTGTAATTGTTTGCCTTTTGTATAGGACCCTCAACACATTTTATCATTGGGCATTTACTCATTTATATAAGCTTCAACTCATGTAGCCGCACACACAGATTTACAGCAGCTTCATAACGTGTTGGTCAGCTTCGCTCTCATTGGCTGTTAGATGTGAACGCTGTACACCAATAGAATCCTAAAGTGTACAAAGAAATCTTCTCCCTGCCCCCTCTCAGTCTCGGCGCTGCCACTTGCAAAACAATGAGCTGGAGGAAGGATTACGATGAGCTCAGGTTTTTGTGGATTTAAAATACCTTTTAGCTTTTTTCCATGCTCGTGTTCTATTGGATTTCTTTTCTTTGGCATTGACTTTGACTATGTTGGATTTAGACATTGCTACAAATAACATCCATTTCATGAATGGTGTGCTATAACGGACCAAAATGATAAAGGGAACGCGATACAGTGACCGGCGATGGCAGACGCACTGGTGGCTCATTTTCTTTCTCTTGTGGAGTACAATAGACGGGCAGACTCGATACAGCATCCCGGAGGAGCTGAAACGAGGCTCTGTGGTGGGGAATTTAGCCAAAGACCTCGGTTTGGGACTATCAGATGTTTTTGACCGTAAGCTTCGTGTCGCATCTGAAGCTGGAAAGCAGTTTTTCAGCGTGGATGCGGGGAAAGGAGAGCTGGTAGTGAATGACCGAATAGACAGAGAGGGTTTGTGTGGACAAAGCGCCAGCTGTGTTTTACCTCTGCAAGTAGTTGCTGAAAATCCTTTGCAGTCGCATCGAATTGAGGTAGAAATAAGAGATATAAATGATAACTCTCCCCATTTTCACACACAGGATATTAATCTAAAAATACCGGAGTCAGTTGCTCTTGGCAAACGTTTTCCTTTAGAGAGCGCAGACGACCCCGATGTTGGGAGCAATTCCTTAAAAACCTACACACTTAGTAAAAACGATCATTTTTCACTAAAATACACAGATACAAAGAATGAAAAGGCGGTTCCGGAATTAGTGCTGGAAAAATCCTTAGACCGGGAAAAGAATGCGGTCCATACGCTACTATTGACAGCGTTAGACGGAGGAAATCCAGTCACATCTGGAACCTGCAAAATCCTCATTTCTGTACTTGACAATAATGACAATTTCCCAGTATTTAGCGAAAATGAATACAAAATTTCTTTAAAAGAGAACAGTACTAAGGGAACGCCTGTAATTAAACTCTCAGCCACTGATGCGGACGACGGTCCTAACGGTGAGGTTAAATATTATTTCGGGACCCGGACTGCAGAATCTGTGTTATCAACATTTGACATTAATGATGTGACTGGTGAAATTGTATTAAAGGGTTCGTTGGATTATGAGAGTTCTAAATCATATACAATAGATGTGACGGCCAAAGACAGAGGAGTCCCAGAAATGGAGGGTCACTGCCGTGTGCAGTTAGAGGTGGAGGACATAAACGATAACACTCCAGATATTGTTCTCACGTCAACACCCAGTCCAGTCCGCGAAGATGCACCTCGTGGCACAGTGGTGGCTTTAATCAGTGCTCGAGATCTCGACTCCGGTAACAATGGTAAAGTGACGTTACAGCTTAGGAAAAAATCGCCATTTTCTCTAAAACCATCGTTTTCTGATAACTATGAGCTTGTAACCAGTGGTGCTTTAGACAGAGAGAGCTTCTTAGAGTATAATGTTGAAATTACAGCCACAGATTCAGGCTCTCCTCCCCTGTCCAGTAAGAAAACTATACCTGTC
>NW_007585452.1:0-2271 GCF_000523025.1 Cynoglossus semilaevis | reverse complement strand
GCTGTTGATCGGACTTCAGTGAAAAAAATATTTCATTGTCCGCTCTTCACATTTGTGTGAAATGATGGTAAGTCCAGATGCTCTAGTCCACTAAGACTTGCAGGAAAATTCTAAACGTAGATGAATCCTTTGGTTCTCCAAGGATCAGCTGAAATACACAGCAATAATATAAGACCCCTGAATATGGTCCATAAGACTTGAAATGTACCAGTTACTCCATGGTGACAGATGCCAGAAAGTGCATATCAAATGGAAACATGAAAGCTGTCAATCCCTTAGCCATACAAGGACTATACAGTTAGCAACAATTTGTTAACAAAAATACAATGCGTTTTTCCAGTATTTTTGCGAATTGTGGGAGCAGAGAGACAGGTCTATAGTTTGTGAAATAGTGTTTGTTTCCAGCCTTGAACACAGGTATAACTTACTTAACTCTTATTTCAGAAGGCTTCAAATTGCGGAGATTAGCACCGCCCACCGTGAACGGGAGAAAATTAAAAATGATTATGAAAAAAATACAAATTACCTGGTCTTGTTGCGGGCAGTTGCAACCCTTTTTGAATCCTTATTAAAACTTATTGCTGCTGTCTTCCTTATGTTTTTTTCTTCCTTCTTTATGGAACGAACGGAAGATTCATTAATTCCATAATGCCGACCTACAGCCGCATAGCTTTTACCTTCATTTAGCATGTCCAATAGTTTTACTTTATCACCGATAGACAGCATCTTCCGCTGCCTTTTGGTCCCTACCGCAGGTACTTTTGCCGGTCCAGAGCGTTTTGTCGACATTATGGGGTTTGATAAACTCGAAATTGCAAGAGAATTTGCACGTACGTAATGTCAATTTGGCAAGCTGTTTTACGTACGTGTACATATTAAACCGCAACGTTATTGGCGCACAGGTAGAGAAGAAGCGGAGTGACTTTTTAGCCAATCAGAATGCAGAACACAATGCACGATGCAAATTCGTGAAGTAGCGAAACCGTGAAAAGTAAACCGCGTTATAGCAAGGGATCACTGTATACCGGTTTGAAAGGATATATTACAGATGTAGGTGAATGGCTCAACAATGCCCTCAATTACCTTTTTTATCAGTGACATATTGATATCATTGAAGTCAGTGGGGTGTTTGTTCCTGCAGTTCTGTACCACCTTTAAAATTTCCATTTTATCCACCTTTTGAAGAAACAGAGAGCAAGGGTTTCTCTCAATTAAATGCTCATCATCTGTGCCTGAGATAGGGATTTTTTTAAGCAAGGTCAGGTCCAACATTTACAAAGACTTCATTAAATCTGTTAGCCATTTCTTTCATGTTATAGTTTTCATTATCCTTATCAATGAAATAAATAGGCAGATTATTGTATTCTGCTCCATTTCTTATAATACTGTTCAGTATTTTTCATATTCCTTTTATGTTGTTTCTATTGTCATCTAATATCCTCTTATAATATTTTTTTCTTACTTACCTGTAAAATATTTGTTAACTTTTTTTTATATTTTGTATATTTCTATTTTGCCTCTTTTGTTCTCTGTCTTATGAAATCTCTGTAAAGATTTTTTTTTTTTTGCAGGCCTTTTGTAGACCTTTTGTTATCCATGGGCAATTTGTATGAGCTCTTTTTTTTGTCTTTTGTTTTTTTACAACAGGACAATTCTTAGAAACTCAGTATATGCAATGTATAACATCTTTTTCTCTGAATATTATATCCCATTTATACCCCAATAATTCATTTTTATTTATTTTTTATTTATTTATTTTTTTTCGTTTGTTCATGGATTCTTCTGTTCTTTTTCTTCTGTATATTGTTTGCTTGTTTAACGTGTTCTTGTGACTGATGTCATAAACTATAAACACTGGCAAATGATCTCTTATGTCATTAATTAACAGTCCACTTGGTTTTGTCATCAATGTCATTTGTGAAAATATTATCAATGAGAGTGGCAGAGTGAGATGTAATTCTGCTGGGTCTGGTGATTTTTGGAAATAGACTCATACTGTATATTGCATTGATAAAATTCATCTGTAGCGTTGTGTTTAGCGGGATTTAAAAGGTCGATATTAAAATCCCCACACAGTAAAAGAGTTTTATTGCCTACTTTCAGAAATACACTTTCCATCCACTCACTTAGTGAATCTATGCTTGACCCAGGTGCTCTATAAATACAGCTAACAATGACCTTTTTATTTTTTTCCCTGCAGATTTCAATTGTTAATCAATCTACTATATTATCCAATACTGTTGCCATTTCATCCAAAACCGTGAAGACTAA
>NW_007585451.1:0-2279 GCF_000523025.1 Cynoglossus semilaevis | reverse complement strand
AAAAACCGGACAGGACCGTGAGCTTACCTTTGAATAGCCTGATTAGAAAAGGATTCAATATAATCCAAAATAAAAAAATTGCATTTGTGTATCTTGTTTATTAATCGTCAGGATGATGCCTGTTGGATTCGTTCGAATGATTCAAAACTGCAAGACTACTAGCCCTAAACTGGATAAAAAAAGGGTCTTTAGGCTTTGAATACATTTACGGACTGTAAGCCGCTACTTTTTTCACACGCTTTGAACCCTGCGGCTTAAAAAAAGATGCGGCTAATTTATGGGTTTTTTACAGGCTAACAAAGTTCATACCGCTAGCGATCAATGACTTTTCCGGTAGGCTACTGTGTGTTATACTAGTAGCGTAACTGTCTGTGAATGGCTGTGCGTATATGTGCGTGGTGCGCACGCAAGAGAGAGAACGGTAGCGAAAGTTGACAGCAGTTTGAGCCCTGTCATGTTGAAGAGTGAGTTGGTTATACAGGAGCTGTTAAAACTCTGTTTATGTTCTGTTGTGGTCGGTGTGGCTGATAATAAAGACCCCAACTTCCCTGTTTCTGTTGAAGTGAGTGAAGGTGAGTTAGCCCCGAAGCTAATGTTAGCTTCGGCCCTGGAGCAGATCACTAAGTCTCCCCTGTGCATTCCATCTACAGTCAGGGCGCCGAAACAGAAAAGCGCTAACGTGTAACCAGCTGTGTTACAGGCTCTGTTCGGGGAAAAAAAAAAGAAAAAAAAAATGTATTTAATTAAAAGTGGAAAAAAAATCATTCTGTGTAAATATCCCATGTTACAACGTGGACACCTGCGGCTTATAGAGTAGCGTGGCTTATATATGCACAATTATTTTTTTTCGTTTTAAATTTACTGGGTGCGGCTTATATTCAGGTCCGGAAATGATGGTAGATTGCTTATATCCAGGTACTTTGTTGTCCTTGTTTTAGCGTTTTATAACTCGGGATGCACTGATTGCGAAATTGTGATGTTTAAAATATCAACTTGGCAACTTTCAAAAGCGCTCTTACAAATTGATTTGAGCGGTTTTAGCCTGATGACCAAAATGTACTCAAAGAGATTTTTCTTCAGTACCTACATTGTCCAATAAAACTATTTTTGAAAAAAAAAAAAAAAATCAAAATTGTAGCTACTGTTCAAACAGGGCTAAATTGATCTGATTTACTCATCCAGCACTTCTTTTGATAGGCTTTTGTGACTACATCCAATATATCTTTTTTTTTTTTTTAATTTAAAAAGCAGTTCTGGTGTTTTAAACTGAGTTGAGACCTGAGGACTGTTGAAGTAGGTCACCCTGTCAGCTGCACTTCAGAATGTCAGCTAGACAAGGGGAAGGCAGTAAAACACATGCAGCCTGTCATAACTACAATGTTACCAGTTGTAGTGTAAAAAAAAAAAAGTGATTGGATGTGCCACTCTCAGTCCTTGAGTGTCCTTCATTAGACGTTAGCTTACAAAGAAACATGGAGGGATGGATTTGAAAAATAAAACAATACTAGTGAGCCGTCATGTTTTTGATGTGCTCTACGTAGTGGCACCAAAATAATCTGCTTGTTATTAGATGTTATAAGACATGGCCGATTATATCGGCCAAACGATATTATTGGCCCGATATTAGCATAATTATGTAATATTGGTAAGAATCGTTATTGTTTTTTTTCTCCGCTTCAAAAATGATTTTGTACAGACATTGCTAATTTGTGGAATGCATTTCGTGCCTGAGTAGGTAATGTGGTAATTCCATGACAAAAGAAATGTGATGTGACTTAAAAATAGTTTTGGGGAAAAAGCTGCATGTATCGCTATCGGTTAATATCGTAAACGAAAAATTAAGTGTTTGGTCAATATCGGCATATCGGATATTGGCAAAAAGCTAATATCGGACATCCCTTATTGTTATATATTATATGTTACATATCTCACTGGTATTGTTAGCATTATAAATTTGGAAGATCAGAATTGTTGTCTTCTGTGTTACGCTTAATGTTTTTTCTCAGGGGTTACTATCGCGAGTAACTTTAAAGTCCAGTTATTAACATGTATTATGACGTTGGTCATGTAACTCTTCTTGCATGGTCTGCTTTCAATAGGAAAATGTGCCTCTAAAAGTGAACAGGGGGGCCGGGTCAGGAGCAGATAGATGGAGGGTTCGTGCAAACTAATATAAATGACATGTAAAAGTCATGCATAAAGGCTAAAATGCTAAAATGCTTTTATCGTTTTTTACGCCATCTATTGGAAAGATGTGGGTATTGCAAGGAAAAGGCAGA
>NW_007585450.1:0-2283 GCF_000523025.1 Cynoglossus semilaevis | reverse complement strand
AAAAAAAAACGGTTGGCTAACTGGTAATGAAATTGCAGGTGTGCACTGAATATTCTGCGTCATTATGTCAGCCTTCCGTTAGCCAGCTAATGCCCAACTGCTCATTTACACTGAACTAAAGCAATTACAGATTTCTCACAGCTGGGTTCACAGCCTAAAAGTGGGGATTAACTCAAAGTCTTTTCTGAGTTTCTGAGAATTTTCATCGCCCGCTGTTTCTTTCTGTTAAATGTACACGAGGATTTCTTTATTCCTTCAACTTTACTGGCTGAAAAAAAAAGAAGCCAGTTTCATGAAAGACTCCATTGGTGTATGGAACAAATAATCTTGACATCCATTTTCATTTAAATGGATCGTATTGTTGAGCATTTATGTCAAAATGATTTTCAAACTAATCAGCCGAGCCCAGAACTTGTTCCACAGGATTTAGGTTTAACTTTATTAACATTCTAGATGGCCAACTCCCTAAAGTATAAACAGTGATAGTGGAGTTAATCCAGATTAGTTATTAACTAATATAAATGTGAATGTGTATTAGAAATCATTATGTTTAAGAGAATTGATTTATTATTATTTATTGATTCAAGTGAAGTTAAAAGTTGCCAAGTTCAAAGATAAAAAAAGAGAGAAAATCCACAGACATAAACTCCATCCTGAGTTCTGTCAAATGTTTTATTTTTTTGGACCAAAATATCACTTATTGTAATTTTTTGGTGACACACTAATCATGCAGGCATTTCTGCTGCTGCTTTGAGATCTAACTTCTGTGACGCCGCAGACCTTCACCTCCGTCAGCTCCCCATCTGTTGTCTATGACCACAAATAGCCCCGTATCACTACAGCAATGTTATTTCTTTTTTCTGTCTCATGAATCAACTTTTGCCTCGGGCGCAGTACTGGCTACGTCCACAACATAAGCGTAGAAATTAAAGATGCTTTCTGTATGAATATGCAAACGTGGGTTAGATGAGTAGACCGAGTGATGAATAATCACTGTTCAGCCCCAGAGGAACACGGATGCTCTCTGCAAAGCTTAAAACTTAAAAATGTAAATTAAAATCGATCTGAACACTGCCGTCATTTGTAAGTGATGTAAATAGCCTGAAGGTCTAAGCTGGATATACACGGCAGGGTGTTAGCTTAGCTAGGTGGCTACGTGTAAAAGAAATCATTTTTCTGTCACTGATCAACGTGGCTGTTACTAATGAAGCACAACCTTTAAACTGAGGATGTGAGAAAAAAGTTAATATCTAAACTATCGTTTGTCATTTTGATGTTTTGTATAAACCACAGTTTTCATTCAGATTCCATTTCGTACTCTTTGCCAACTCGTGTCTTGTTTTTCGTATTTCTCCCCATCAGCAGATGTGCTTCGTAAGATTTAAGATTAATTAGATTGTACCATGAAACCGTGGGTGCATGGTGGGGATCATAACAACCATCAGAGATTTAATGATGAGTTTACTCATCGCTCAGATGCCTGGCATTCATCATTGCCAACACTCCTGTAGGCGAATCTCCACAGTTTCCTACCACTGCAAGAAGTTAAGACCCTCTCCACAGCTCTGCTACAACTTCCCTGGATACTGTATGAATTAGACATATGTCATATTATTATAGCAACAGAAAGAAAAGTGCTGAAAAGTTGTTATATTTTAGGAGAAGGTTCTTATCTGACGATAACAAAGGAGCAGGTAGTACTGCACGCCGCTCCGTCAGTCTACAAGCTGTCTCTGCACTTCATCTCTTTTGAGCGATGAAGATTTGTCTCCATATCCCATCCAAATGAAGGGAGTTCAGCCAGAGTTCAAGAGGAAGTTAGGAGGGAGAGAAAGATTTCCATGTTCTTATTGTCAGTAACTCCCCACATTTTAGCTCCTGCTTCTCTGAGCTGTGTTACAGATACTTTAGGGAGACGGCGTTCGTTCTGGTTCCTGCTGTAAAAGAGGATTTGTCGTTTTTTTTTTACCAGGAATATGAAGATGAATCTTTGACTCTGTCAGCCTCGGGGGAGCACTTCTTCTTATCAAAGATTCATAAAGAGCAGAACTGTTGTGCAATTCAATTCTTGGTATCACAAATACTGATTGTACAGAGGTGGGAATAAAAAGAGGAAATAAAAACACCTCACGGTTGGGGGAATACTTAAAGTTACATTAGATTCATAGAAATTTATTTTATTAAAATTATTGCGTTTTTGTTAAACTGTCTTAATGGGGTTTTGAAATTAGGTAATTACTCCAGATGGTGACTAACAATCATTCTTTTTATACCATTCCATGA
>NW_007585449.1:0-2290 GCF_000523025.1 Cynoglossus semilaevis | reverse complement strand
CTCGTCTATGCTGTTTTTCTCATACAGATGAGGTCGCTAACACCGCTAGCATGGCTTTTCCAAACACCTACGGTCTGATCTTTGCCTGTACCTGTGGGCTCATCCTGGGCATCGGGCTCTGTGCCAACCTCCTGGTCTTCTCCCTGTTCGCCAAGCACAACACGTTACGCAAGAACCGCCTGGACGTCCTCTTGCTCAGCATGACCTTGGCCGACTTCCTCACCCTCCTGCTCATTCCCTTCACCCTTCACTCCGCCCTCAACCACACCTGGCCTCTGGGCGACACCTCCTGCAAAATCTACCAGTTCCTGCTCGCGTTCAGCCTGGCGGCCAGCACGTACTCGCTGTGTGCCGTGTCCATGACCCGCGCCATGATCGTCACCAACCCCCACCATCCTCCCACCATGGACCTGGTCATCCTCATGTTCGTCCTGGTCTGGGCTCTGAGCTTCTTCATCAGCCTGCCTCTCCGGATGTTTGCCAACAAAGAGAGTTTGGGCCCAGGTTTGGCCAACTTCACCTTCTGCCTTCCGACCATACACGAACATCACTACCAGGTGGTCCTCAGCCAGTTCGTGCTCTACTACTTCATTCCGATGCTCGTCATCGCCTTCAACTACGTACGCCTAGCCGTCTTCCTCCACAGGACCCCCGTAATGTCCATGTCCAGCGCCAGGAACACCCGCCGGGCGTCCGTCATGGTGTTCCTGGCTGCAGCCACCTTCTCAGTGTGCTGGCTGCCCGGCTACGTGCTGGAACTGTGCGTGTACCTGGGCCTGTACCGACACGGACAGGCCTGGGACGTGTTCTACTTTACTTGTACGGTTCTCCAGTACCTGCACCCATGTGTCAACCCCGTGCTCTACGTGCTGCTGTCTAAGCGCTACCGCCACACGAGGGCAGTGTGGTTCTTCAGCTGTCACAGAAACAGAGTGCAGCCGCAGGTCGTCAGCGTCAGCACTGACAGTTTTCAGAACTGACTCCTGGAAGCATCAATAAGCCGGCCTCGGGGGAAAGATTTACTACTGCTAAAATAGTGCATTTTAAATAGTTGGAATTATAAATGTACCATTTTTTTTTTTTAGTACATATTTCCAGAATTATATAAATACACTTAAAGCAGACATTTTCACTCACGGTCTTCATGCATTTTTCTCTTGACTACATCACACTGAAAGAATCTCATATTTAAAACACAACACTAATATATTTCACATGACCAACAAAGGATTTTTTCAAGTGAGATTTTTTTTTTAAATTTGTGCATAAAAAAAAAAAAAATCTCACTTGGAAAACTGTGACCAAAATCGTCCTCCGTTCTCAATGTTTAAAAGACAAATTTCCTTAATCAAACAGTATTTAAAAAAATACCAAAAATAATTAGCCAGGTTGATTACAAATTTACAGGTTTGACAGAATAAATAGAAACTACTGCCGAAATGTTGAACCAGACTTGACCACGGTGACTCATTTCCTTCTAAAAAAGAAGTCGTCCATGAGACCAGTCCTTGTCCTTGAAGAGAGAAGGTCTTGTGAATGTGTCGAGACAAAGTCCATTTAAATCACCTGCCATGTCAGTGAGTGTAAAGAGTGTAAAGATTTTGTATCAGCAAGTAGCAATATCTTATTTTACTGTTAAACCAATAAAACCTGAGCTATATGGTGTGATCCATCGGTATCACACGACATGAGCAGGGATGGGAAAACCACCGGGTCACCTCCAACATCTCAGTCAGCGCAGCAGCCAAGGGGGGGGTTTCCATTAATGTTGGGATTAAAACTGGTTCGTTTCTAAATTATTAATTTTTTTATTATTATTATTTTTAACATGGTGTTTATAGCAGAATTAGAACTGGTAGATTTTTGTCTCTGGGCTCTTTGGTGTTCTGGTAACATGTCCAAAGAGTCCCCCTGTGACCTTTTGACCCTTTACGGATTGCGCAGGAAAATATGGATGGATGAATGAATTTTTGGATGGATGCTTTAACAGTTATTTAACAGGAATAAATGCCTTGACTCTAAACTGTTACAGAGGCAGGTTACGTCTAAAAAGTGAATTCTGTTCCTTTTCTCAGTTTAGTGGCTTAAATGGTTATAATGATCAACCACGTACCGGCGTTTTTTCTTTTTTTTTTTTTTTTTAACTTTTTTTTTACTTTACCTACTAATACAGAACTGTCTCACATTTAAAGATCAATATTCTGATGGCTTAACAAGTGGATCTGGTGTCATAGGTCTCAGCTCAGAAAGAAAAAGAAATAAATTTCAAACCCTTTTCACCACAGATTTT
>NW_007585448.1:0-2297 GCF_000523025.1 Cynoglossus semilaevis | reverse complement strand
CAAATATTACTCACAGTTAAACATGTCCTTTAGTGTTTCTCTACCCATGTCATTTGTCCCTCTCAGACAAACACCTACCAGTGCATCCTGACCACGGACGGGTCTCGATCATTTGCTCTCCTGAGATATGAGGAGATGAACTGGGGTCCAGGCCAGAGGCAGTTCCACGACGCGGTGATTGGCTACACTAACGGAGAACGCTCCTTCATAGAGCCCACCAACCCACCTGAAAACCTCTTTGGACCTGGGGGCAGATACAGGCCACATGAAGTGATTGGCCCCCTGGGTCAGCCGGGTCAGCTGGTGTATGACTTTTCCAAACCAACAACAGACAAACCAACAACAGGCGTACCATCGGATAAACCGGCAGCAGACGAACCAGGGGAAAGCCCCCAGATCAGCTGCCAGGCCTGGGCTGTGAATGAGCCTGACCCAACGGAGTGGACCAAGGACCTGTTCTCATGTCCCTGCACCCGGGGCCAGGCCCTGCAGGACCTGACCTTCCTGCAGGACACCAGTGATCCCAGCCCTACCTTGAAGAAGTTAAGAAGTCAGCGGTGGGGGGGTTCCTCAGGACACATCTTTCAGTCGGTTCTGTCCAACAGATTTGGTTCAGGAAAACTCTGCGTGTACGACCCCGAGGGTCCGTTACTGGCTGGGTACAACGAGCGCTACTTCTTTGGACACAGCCAAGAGAAACACATTGGTTTGTGATTCTACAGGAATTCAAACATGATATTTGGGTTGTTCACACATGGAAACACAAGAAAACACCATTGTAAAGTGATAATGATGATAATGATTTCAGTTATAATAACCAACGTGCTTCCATAGTTGTCCAACTCAGATGCTTCTGCTGAAAGACCTCCACCAGTCACAGTGAAGTGATAATGAAACCCCACCTCTCACCATCTCCAGATGGAGATCTCCTACCGTTCCAGTGGTGTTGTACTGACTCCCCCCTCTGTCACCTCTACCTGAAGAAGAGACCATTGGACCGATGTCAGGGCTACAGCTGGGACAGAGCTGATGGTCACACTACAAAGGGTGCTAAGACGACCCAGGGTGTAGGTGAGAAACGACCTGTGTACGGGTGACGTAGACATACGTCCAACAGTCTCTGAATGAAGGTTTTATCACTGGTCCTGATGCAGTGACTGGTGTTACCCTCAGGATTCTGATTATCCACCTCCAGAGTGTCCTGTGTTGACAGTGATTGTGTACGAACCAGTTTGTGGTTTTTGTCCTGCAGCCATGGTGTTTGGCAGCCTCCACTTCCACACCTTTGATGGTACCGAGTACACCTTCAAGGCTCTGGGAGAGTTTGTTCTTCTGCGTCTCTCCACCGTCACTGGCTCCAACGTCTTCACCCTGCAAGGACAGACTGACCGGCTGCACGTAGGCACGGGGGGGCCCATGGAAGTCCCCGTGGTGGTCCGCCTGGCTGCCTTCCACCAGGGCATCGGCAAGGTCAATCTAAACACTATGAAGACTCTAAAACCACAGACGGAACCAGGTTCTGGTCCGGTTCTGCAGCTAACTGTACTGTTGACATTACTGTGTATAAATTGCAGATTGAGTTGAGAAGTGCACAGAACAATGAAGGACTCCAGATGTTTGTGGACGATGTTGAGGTTCCAGTCACAACTGGTAATTATCCCTGACTCATTCACTAACGGCTTCAGTTAATTTTCACTCCGTCTGTCGTTTCATGACATGTTCAAACACTTGTACACAGTACATAGATACTACAGTATGTCAGTACCTGGGCTCTGGTGTTACAGGTACAAATATACATGTAGTAGATGAATATTCTACTGTGTACTCCAGAGTGATGATGACTATGACATCACCTCTGACTGCTGTTCAGTCTGTTGCTTGTTGTTGACACTCCTCTGATCACTGTTCTTCCAGAAGTCCTGCGTCAGCCCAACAAGGACTTTGCTGTTCGCTGCGTGTCAGTGAAGCGCTGTGTGGTGGTCTACGCCGGGGGTCTGAATGTTTTAGCATGGAGGGTGGATGGCTCTAACCAGCTGGGGGCGATAGTGGGTGTCCCCCAAACCTTCTACAACCGCACCGTGGGTCTGATGGGTCACTGGAGCTCCAACCACTCAAATGACTTCCTCATGTCTGACGGCGTCATCCTGCCGTCAGCTGACACGCCGCCGCCTGAGGAGGAGATCCAGTTGTTTGGTCTGTCCTGTGAGTGGAACATCAACACAGACATGCCGTGTTTGACCACCTGGTGTCAGTGTTGGTCAGCGTTAAGATTTGCATTCCGTGTTTATAATATTAAC
>NW_007585447.1:0-2334 GCF_000523025.1 Cynoglossus semilaevis | reverse complement strand
GTGCTAAATTAGCAGCAATGCTAAGCTGTTGGGCTGTACGGACATCTTTTTCAGCAATCACAGAAAATGGCAGGTCATCCCACAGGTAGTATTTGTGGTCTGGGTTGAGCGACACCATGCTGGGAACAATAATATATGTGAATACAAGTCACCTTAGAGGATCGTGCATTCTAGGCAGTAAGTGAAGGCATGTCAAGGTACAGGAAAAAACAACTTTGCACTGTCATTGTCCATTCTATGTGGTCCTGTCTGACATTATTCAGAGAGACAGCTGCCTACTGCAACATAAATATTTACCTTTTGCCTCCGTTGGGGTCACTTCAATCAATGCCCCACCAAGGACCAGCTGTCACGCACTTGATGTCCAGGTAAAGACATACTTAAGTGAATAAAGAGCACCAGCTCACACACACACTCAACAGGAGATTTTCTCTTGTGAAGGACAAGAAGATGGCAGCCACACAAGATAAAGGTATGAGTTGTTTTCCTCACTCACGTCACTGTGACTGATATACACGCTGGGAGAGCCACAGTAGGACACACCTCCAGTGAGAGAAACAGGAAAAACCTTCCCAATCTGACAGAGAGGCTCCTTTGTCCGACCCTGCACAGCAATATAACAAGTGCAAACGAACAGGACCCGTCAACTGCAGGCATCCTGTGGAAGGCAGATGCTCCTGTTGGCGATGCCTGTAACAGGGCACCATATGTGCTTGCTGAGATTAAACGGAAGGGATGAGCGTACCCCCCAGAGGTAAATACTCATCAGACCACAGCATTGGCTGCTTTGGTCCCACATTATTTCATTTTTACTAGCAGTGCCACGCACTGCCCTGCTATCCCTTTTATCCTCTGAAGAGTCTGAACCCTGGAGGGCTGGAAACTGGCTCAGAAATCCATCTGCATCACCAGAAGGCACACAAACAGCACGTCTTGATTCCTGGGATTATTGGCTATGTGAGCATTTAATTGTTAGCTGTCTGGGAAAATATCAACACCATCAGTTTAAAATAGTAAACATTTGTGTTGTGCCTTGTTCTGATTCAGCACACTGATGGAATAATTTATGCCTTTTCCTCTGCGACACTGTTTTTTGTTCAGGTTTTCCTGTTTGTTTTTCCTAACAGGCACGCAAAGGTGAAACTGTGAAGGAAGTGTCATCTTTATTTCAGAGGGTATATTTAGAAATCTCAATTTAGTATAGATTAGCAAACCTAACAAATAAGTGTAGAGTGTTCTAATCCAATGGTAAACTGTGAGTGAATGCGGTTTATTATTGAATACAAATCAAAACGTAAGTGAGGCCAATTAAACCTACACGTTGTTAATATTTAATGGACCCCTGGCCACTTTGTCAGGATTAAGAAGCCCTGATCTAATCTAACTTAATTTGGTTTATCTGACCTGAAAACACAAATCATCATCACTAACGTTTGGACTCAACTATTGCAGTTTGATACCAGTGAAGATTGGATCTTGATAGAAATGGAGACGAAGCCTAAACAACCACCACACAGCAGTGCCCTTCAAATGACAATGTGGACTCACGAAGACAAGGTATAGTTGGGCTCTGAGGCTGCCGTTCATGAGGGATGTCACAGCGTTGTCACCCTGCGGCTTCCATGATGTGACTCAGATACCACATGTGCTAGCTGTGAATTGGGTTGTTAAAATAGACAAACAACTTAATGAAATCAGCGCTGCAGAAACACAGGGACATGTCTCCTCCCAGGAGCAGCAGCTCAACACAATATTGCGAGTTAACTGTTAAAAGAGCTGCAACAATTAACACCGTCTCAGCTGCTGAAAATATATATATATTTTACATAAATTAAAAAGTTTAAAATGTGATTGGTTTGACAAGGAACTATAGGATTACAGCAGCTTGTAGAATGAAAATTGAAAAATGAATTATTACATCATGTTCATATTTTCAACAAACCTCACCACGTTGGTACTCAAAATGTGGGGCACCGCTGCACCCCAGAGGGGCGATGTAGAAAGGCAAATTAATTTCAATTTCTATTTTCTTTATTTGTCCCTTTGTGGGAAAATTGGACTCATTTGTCATTGTGTTCCCTTGGTTCAATGAGTAGTAGGTAATGACAGTATTTTAACAATGTTCGGTACAATTTTGACATAATAGTGTGTTTATATGCGGGGAGAGGACTCAGAAATGGTCCAATATACGAACAGGAGGCACTGGAAAATAATTTGGAAACCATGACATTATTTATTATCCAAGCACATTCATAACTCCCCTGTTATCTTGCTACCCAATAGTCTTTGCCTTAATAAGAAACAAAATAAAATCGAATGCCATTTAAAAAAAAA
>NW_007585446.1:0-2358 GCF_000523025.1 Cynoglossus semilaevis | reverse complement strand
TGCCTCTGGGCCAAAGCGCCACTTACTCATAACTACACATCTGCAAAATATGACATTATGGTATTGAACATTATTATTATTGCTTAAGTTATATACTATTTTCGGTTTTTGGTGTTTTTCTGTCCATACTGATCACACATTGTTTTACTATATTTTTAACATCTTGTTTTTGTATAAAATAAGGTGTGTCTTGCTGAATTGTAAACATTTTTATACCATACAATTTAAACATTTCTTACAGTGTAATACATTAAAAAAGCAAAACAATCATGTACAGTACGTACGGTTGGGAAATCTCAGATACCTGCATGCCATGCGTGACATATGTACCATATACTGTATATGGTGAGCATTTAATTAATGTAGGGTACCTCATTTAGACACAGGAGGGCACTGTTGTTGTTGTTGTTGTTCTACTGTTGATAACGAGAAAGTATCTCGTTACTTTTCTCTGTTTTTTTCCCCATGTCCCTTTAGGGGCTCCGTAAGTTCTTCCTGACAAAACAGGAGGAGAAAAAAAAAAAACGTGGAATAAATTGAAGATGCACGGCTGTGACAAATGTATCGTTCCCATCTGATTTCAGGTAAAGGCGTCAGCTCATTAAAGTGTAATTAAGGGTGCAACCTTTTCAGGTCATAAAAACTATTGGCCCATTAGGACAAGGTCTTTTTGGTTGACACATTCCCATGCAGTCTGTTGTTGCAAACACTGGGAGATTTGTATCTATCAAAAAAAAAAAAAAAAAAAAAAAAGCCAGACATGGTGAGATGCTCCTGTTTTGAAATTCAAATCTTTGCGTCATTGTCAGGCCTACTATGTTAGTTACACTTCTTATTTTAGGCATGTATTACACAAGAATGGTACAGAGCATAATGTAGCTACACGTCAAACATCACTATCCCTGCCTTGGTTGTTTAGCTGTGGTTATTTTAAGTGAATGCTGTCATTTGAACTGTCAACGATAAAAATCAATGCTGTCTAAATTTTAAAAAGAATAAAGAGCAACAAAGAACAGTTATATAAGGAAAAGAGCACTTTGAAAAAGTTTTGCAAAAAGCAATGTTATTGTACTGTTGAAAACCATTGCTGCCCCTGGCCCTAATTAGATCAGTTTGCTCCTGTTTTTTACTTCAGGGTCACAACTGTCAGTAGCTGTGTGCCATTAAAAAAACATGGTGAATGATATGATTTTATTATTTACTTTTTATTTATTATTTAGTTTTTTTAATGCTGATACGATATCTATGTGAATCTTACATTTATTCCATATTAGCATTATTATATTAGCAATTCGCAAGAAGAGGAAAATATTTTTCTGGTTCTCTTTTAATATAATACAATAATATATTATATAAGAATATAATATTAAAATTACATTTAAGTCTATAATAAACACACAATGTGTTTATAATATACTTATGTGTTAAATGTGAAAGCTGTAGTTTAACAGAATAATGTACTTTTCTTAACCAGGAAAAAATATAATCTTGCATAACATTTATATGTTTTTGATGTTCCTAATTAAAAAACAAACAAAAACAGATATTTGTCAAAGATCGCAGTCTAGAAGATGGTCTTGCTGTAAAGCAGTGGTCCTCAATTATTTTCTGTCATGCAACCCCCCGACCCTCACCCCTACAAATTGAAATACTATTGAGAACCTGATAACATGTATATTTTTATCTGTACAAACCACTGTATGAGTTGCTGCCACCTAGTGACTGGAGGCTTGTTATCATTAAAGCATTACAGCAGTGGTACGCTTATGTCCAGCGTGCCATATTATCCATCCATTTTCATCCACTTAACTGTTACCGGGTCGTGGGGGCCATATTATGTATTATATTATATATACTATTATATATTGGACCGCCCCCGCCCCCAGGGGGTCCTGTCCCACTATTTGAGAAGTACTGCTGTAAGGCAATATGGTCTTTATACTGTGAAAACCAGTTGGCCCTTGAAAAAAACCCCCACCCCTTTTCAATAATTTAGAATGTTGTTAAACTTTACCATTTCCCTTTAACAAAAAACTATAAAATGTTTTCCCCAGTTGTTATGTTGAAACAAAATAATAATATAAAATAATATTAAAATAATAACAGTTTCTCTTTAATCTGCCTGGTGTCATTAGTCTGAAAGGTCTCCCAGCACGGACAAGCTGTTGTCCAGAGCCAGCCGCTGTAATGAGTTGCATGTTCAATTATGATGCAGCTGCATGCTGTGCTGTGAGAGCCATCCTGTTATTGATGTCTTCCCTTGATCATTTTTCACAGCTACCTCCAATTTCCTGCTTCTTTATGAGGCTGTTTTCATCTGTTGAGCACTCGCATTTACAGTGCCGTGAAAAAGTATTT
>NW_007585445.1:0-2360 GCF_000523025.1 Cynoglossus semilaevis | reverse complement strand
TGTAAACAGGCGAACCAAGACCTATAGAGTTTTTGACAAAAACTAAAGTACTCTGTATGTAGGTCAAGTGACTTCATATGGTGTCGTTTTTGACACTGACGGTTACAATTTTAAACCGGTGACAAGAAGCGCGTTCTAACGCTGCTGTACATGCTACTCATTCCTCCTCATGCGCGTTTCTAACTTACCGTACCATTTTCATTCCCGTATCGTAAGCCAATGCGGCGTTCTTTCGCTGAGGAATTCATTTATCTAACGTTGTGGATGTGCAAACACGACGTCAAAAACATTTTTAAAAAACTACATTACAGTATTATTTAACTCCGTTGAATCCTGACATTTTCCATTACTGTCAGAAATGCCTCAAGGACAACTTCCTTTCTGGTTCCCTCCCTAATGTCTCCTATGACTCCCGCCCGCTCTGGAAATCCCAGCTGTCCATTACGAGTGTTCGCATTTATAGTAGTTTTAGCTGATAGTGCTGCTCTTAAAAAAAGATTTAAGTATTTTTTCAGTGTACCTTCATATATACTAAATTTACATTATTGAAAAACAATTTAGGTATTATTTTGACATGAGTACACAGCATATAAACGCTCACCTCAGTGACAGTTGCTAGAAGCAGAATTTAAAAGAACATTTTACATTAAATGTGTAATATATATTAAAGTTAGTTATTATGAATGACATTATAGTACACCTTGCGAAATTAAAAAGATTAAACCGTGCGCCGGAAATGTTCGAAAGTCCGAGCTGCCTTGAATGCGCCAAAACGCCAACACGGAAGTTATATGGAATCTTGGATTGGAAACATGTTTTTTCATTAGTACATCTGTGTGCTAAAATACAGCTTTCTGTGAACTTGCATTTTTAGTTTTCTACGCTTCGAATCAAGAGGTAAGTTAAATATCCCTCAAAAATCAGCCCCACTTCTAATGCGGCAATATTTACGTTCCTGAAATGTAATATTCACTACATAAATATTAGTGAATTAAAGATTTTACGCTGTAATGGCGTCTTTGCATATTCAGAATCCATTACTGTTACGACTCTCATTGTTAAAATTATATGTTTGCAGGTCATGTCTCAAAAGGAACTAAAACAAGCATTTGTCAGTAATCTGACTGGCACCAGTCTGCAGGAAGTGGTACTGGGTTCCTTTATCTCGCCAGTGTGCCTTCTCAACAGAGGTCTAATGTGGATTCTTCTTCAACAGGCCACGGGGATTCTTCCGTCATTTTGTCACCTGCTTTTAGACTTTGCTGCCCTTATTTTACCCCTGGTCATCTCGTGTACAATTTTCAGTGATATTCTTCTTCAGGTCATCGTAACCTTAACCCTTGTCTCAGTGTGTATGTTGTGCTTTATCCACTACACCTACCACACTAAAACCACTTTCAGCACCTTACTTCAGAGCCACGTTCAATTCAACCAGGTTCCCTTTGTGACTGTTTTTAGAGTGTTTGTTAACGTGAAAACAGCCATCAGCATACTTGCTGTAGACTTTGCCGTTTTCCCAAGGCGATATGCTAAAACAGAATCCTATGGGACAGGGGTAATGGACTTTGGTGTTGGTGCTTTTGTCTTTGCAAATGGCCTTGTGTGTCCAGAAGCACGGCGGAAAAACATCTCTGGATCAAAGATTAATTACATTATAAAGCAGCTTGTGTCTGTCTGTCCCTTGGTTGTCCTTGGTATGGGACGGCTGCTGAGTGTCAAAATGTCAGACTACCATGAGCATGTGACAGAATATGGTGTTCACTGGAATTTCTTTTTCACACTTGCCATCATCAGAGTTGGGGCCTCAATGCTTTTGATTGTTCTCCCAATCCACAATTCATGGCTTATTTCCCTCCTGATCAGTGGACTTTATCAGGTCACTCTGGAGACAACGGGACTAAAGACCTTTATCATCCGCAACACTGACAGAGACAAAAACTTTCTACATGCTAACAAAGAGGGTATATTCTCTATGGTTGGTTATGTAGCCATCTACTTGGCAGGCGTTCAAGTTGGTCTTTATGTGATGCGCCAAAGGTCACAGGTGAAAGAGTGGCTGAAAACAATATTACTCCTCTTGCTCGCCAGTTTTGTGCTGTACGCTGTTTTATACATAAGTCAGATACTAGTGGAGCCTGTGTCACGGCGATCAGCTAATTTGCCCTTCTGCCTCTGGACTGTTGCACAGTCTTTGTTTTTTTTGTCCTGCCTTGGCTTAGTTGATGTGGTATTGCTGTTATCCAAAACAGCATCAGGTTGTCACTCTATACTCTCACCGTGGCATCTGCATAAAAAACAATCAAAATCTCAGACAGAGTTTGGTAACGTGGAACGATTCTGCCTGATTCAGGCCGTCAGCA
>NW_007585444.1:1044-2363 GCF_000523025.1 Cynoglossus semilaevis | reverse complement strand
CTTCTTCACACAACATCCTCATAATAACATATACATAGTATTTTATTTATTTATTTATTTTATTGTTGTGCTGTACTTTTCTTTTTCCATTATGATAACTCTTGACGAGACAGTAGAATGATAAGTGATTGAAAACAATACTTTTAATTATTAAATCATACTTTAAATGTCTACTCTTGCTACGCATGCGCAAACCATCCACAGGAAATGACGTAAATTTAAAGGTCCCGTAGTGTAGATTATCGATAATGCAGGAACAATTTGTAAATGTGTGCGGGGAAAAAATAAACTACATAATTTACCACATTACCAAAAAAACAACAATGCTGTGGTATGGCTTTAGTCAACGCCAATGAAATGGCATTTAACACGAACGAAAAGCTAATTGTACAAACATTTGTCTTTACCGACAACACATTTCATCGAGAAAAAACCCAACGCACTGGTGAAAAAAATCAACGCAATAGCGTCCAAAAAATGGACATTAATGCGTCACATAAAACCGCTTCATTGTGTACTTTAAATGTAAAAACCTTGTTGGTGTCGAGTTTTCTTCCCCTCGTGGCACGCACACACACTCGACGACGACCAAACGTTCCTTGGGAAAAGCAGAGCGCACATTTCCGGTATCTTTTTAACCCTCTTGCTACGGAACAGGAAATGACGTATCTTTAATTAATAATGTGAAAAAAATCAACGCAATAGCGTCCAAAAAATGGACATTAATGCGTCACATAAAACCGCTTCATTGTGTACTTTAAATGTAAAAACCTTGTTGGTGTCGAGTTTTCTTCCCCTCGTGGCACGCACACACACTCGACGACGACCAAACGTTCGTTGTAAAAAGCAGAGCGCCCATTTCCGGTATCCTTTGAACCCTCTTGCTACGGAAGAGTAAATGACGTATCTTTAATCAATAATGTGAAAAAAATCAACGCAATAGCGTCCAAAAAATGAACATTAATGCGTCACATAAAACCGCTTCATTGTGTACTTTAAATGTAAAAACCTTGTTGGTGTCGAGTTTTCTTCCCCTCGTGGCACGCACACACACTCGACGACGACCAAAGGTGCCGTGGAAAAAGCAGAGCGCACATTTCCGGTATCCTTTGAACCCTCTTACTACGGAACAGGAAATGACGTATCTTTAATTAATACTGTGAAAAAATTTGTACATCCGTGTACAAATACATTAAAAACAAAGTAAACACAGAAAGTAAAAACATTTTACATCTTCAATCACACCCATCAACTAGGTAGTAGGTTTCAGGTGCAAATTCTATATATTGAATTTTTAATTTGCATGCAATTAAATCCGT
>NW_007585444.1:0-931 GCF_000523025.1 Cynoglossus semilaevis | reverse complement strand
AAGATAGAGAGGGTGTTAGCCACCTAAAAACAGCACTAGAGCCAAAGCAATTTTGTCCTGTCTTATCCCTACCCCTTATCCCAACTCTATTATACCCCTCCTCCATACTTAATAGCAACAATTAGACTGAACTGTAGAGGCACATACTGTATCTGTTTTTTCAGAGGAGCTTTCCCTGAACAACTTTCAAGAAGGAGAAGTTCGTCCTGGCCACTGTCTCCCCTCTTAGTAACAACACGGGAGTTTCCTGGGTTCAAGTCCTGCTTAAATCTGCAGGTGAGCTGAATACTAAAACTAACTGGTTTACAATATGGAAACAATGTGTCTATTTGTATCAGCGCCTCCTCAGCATTCTTAACAGGCAGACATCTTTAAATTCATGTAAAGTTCTTCTTGTTGTTGTAGCACACAGAAAAGCCACACATTGTGAAACACCCAGAGGACAAACTACATTACGAAGGTGGACGAGTGCAGTTTGAAACACCCATAGGACAAAGTACGTTACGAAGGAGGACGAGTGCAGTTTTGCTGCAAGGCAGTGGGATCACCTGTACCTGACAAATACTACTGGTGAGATCACTGTAGTAACAGTACAACGTGATGCTAATCATACCACTAAAAGTATGAAGAGGACCTGGTACTGTGGGACCTGAAGCCAGAGCACTCAGGAGAGTACTACTGCAAAGCCAGCAGCCCTGCTGGCAACATCAAATCCACCCCTGCCTCCCTCACTGTAATAGGTATGTACTGCACATTTTTACACCTCTACCGTAAAAATATTTGCGCATCACCGCAGAACACAATTTAGCCCAAGTAATCCTTCATTTGGATGCACTTAAAACCACCCTGTAGTAAAATCCAAAATCTAACAAAGACTTGTCAGAGTCACACTGATGTCATGTGACATCATCATTACCCATTGAAAAATACT
>NW_007585443.1:0-2364 GCF_000523025.1 Cynoglossus semilaevis | reverse complement strand
ATTACAACTATTTTATGGCACTATTTTGAGAAAACTCCCTCCATATTATTGCTTGACATTAATTGATATGTAATATTTACAACCACGGGTGCTAAAGAAGGATTATTCTATTCTTTAAAAAAATACTTTTCTTCAAATAATGAGCACAGAATGATTAAAATATTTATGATTTAAAATACATATTAAACCAAACTACGGTGAGAGCAATTTGTTTGGCGAGCAATAAACTAAAAAATAAAACGACGTTTTTGTGTTTATCCAGCTAGCATCCGAACATTTTTTTAGCAAATGCGAGGAACCAGGGAAGCGAACAGTGTACTGTATGTAAGAAAGAAAAGAGCCGAGTCACGTCTTAGCTGTTGTCAGCTCACTCTGGTTATTCATAAAATCTACGACGGACTCGGGGGGGGACCGTTACCGCCCACCACCGCCAGTCCATTTGAGGAGTAAAGCGGAGCCAGAAGGAGAGCGAGCACTGCACACTCACCTTGTCGATTCTCGCTCAACTGTTTCTCAAATTCATCAAAATCCGACATTTTGCAGCAGGCTACTTGTATCAAAAATACAGAAGGTGCGGAGTGACGTAGTGGAGAAGAAGTGTCCACGAAACCCGCTGTCATGGAACGTCCCCCCCTCCCTCAGAATTATCCCTACGTCAACGTACACTCGTGTTAACCACACTACTTCCGGTGCTAACCTTGAAAAATAAATCCATACCCTTAGCTTTCTATAAATCAAATATCAGTTATATATAATATTTAATTATATTATTATATAATTTGAAAGCCATTTGAGCATTATTTATTCTGAGTTACATTTTTTGTTGTTCTTAAAATAATACAAAACCCGCTGTCATGGAACGTCCCCCCCCTCCCTCGGAATTATCCCTACGTCAACGTACGCTCGTGTTAACCACACTACTTCCGGTGCTAACCTTGAAAAATAAATCCATATCCTTAGCTTTCTATAAATCAATATCATATTATATATATAATATTTAATTAAATTATTATATAATTTAAAGCCATTCTGAGTTACATTTTTTGGGCTTGTTCTTAAAATAATACAGGCACCAATATTTGTTGTGTTATTTATTATGTTTTTCTTGATACCAAATGTTTTGCTAATTTTTGAGCAGCTTTTTTAAAAAGTGCTGACTGCTTCTACAAAGCAAATAATAAAAAGTGCTAGGTTAAAAAAAAATAAAAACGTGGGTTGGTTCCGTGGACAGTAAAAATAGTTTTTCTTTTTGTATTTTTGTATTTTGATTTTTTATTAAACACAGACAGTAGATGAGGAAATGGTACCAGTTGGGGCTGCAAATTATTATTAATTACTATACTGTTATGTTGATTCTGATTAATATACTGTCCTTCAGTTATCATAAGAAAAACAATTGCACATTACAGGACTGCAAAACGTTTGCGCCTAATGTAAAGGAGCTAACAAGAGCATCTGTCCTTTGCGTGTCTAAATATAATGACGACCATCATGGAAAGGACATGACTCAGCTGTCGTGCTATTAAAAGGCTTCAAACTCTTGTGCTATTGCTGCTCCTGCTAGTCTTGCGTGTCTGGCTGCAGCCGAGTGTCGTGACGGAGACGCTCGTTGGAAAAAAAAAAAAAAAGTGCTGAGGAAAGTTCTTCTAGTCTCAGCTTCGGCTGCAGCTCGAACCTCTGAGGACGGAAATCATCAATTTTTCCCTTGTAGGAATATCACCGAGCAGTAAGTGCTGGTCGCAAAGGCAATCCTTGCATCGTCGAATTGCTCAGATCCTTTAAACAGATTTGAGTCATTTTAAATAATCTTATTTTTCTCTGATGGAAATATGCTTTTAACTGTATCTTTTGGTTGTGGTTTTGTTTATGTGACTAATACTCAATACTGTCATGATACAGTGTTTGTGAGAGCCATGCTATCTATTTCTAGGACAGTTTAAATTTAGAGGCCCTCGCTTGGACCAACAGCTGGTGGTGGCCTGTTGGTAATTCTAAACCAAAACGAAAAAAAAAGTTTTGTGAGTACACTTTGTTTATGGTCAGTCCTAGGGTTATCGACAGAGACTGTAGAAGATGATAGTGATTTTTGAATTATAATTTGCATTTACAGTATTCAGTCGTTACTGGTCGCTACTTTAATTCTCGACCTGATGACTTTCAAAGGTGCTATAAAACCAATAGTAATAGATGAGATGTGTAGATGCTTTTTCTACTATGCAATATACTAAACCAGCGGTTTCCAACCCCTGGTCCGGGAGCTGGTGCCGGTCCATAGGTGACATTCAAAGACACTATAAAACCATTAGTAATAGATGAGATGCAATATACCAGACCAGCGGTTCCCAACTCTAGTTGTTCCAAAAT
>NW_007585442.1:0-2371 GCF_000523025.1 Cynoglossus semilaevis | reverse complement strand
CTGTCCATCTCCCCTGCTAACAGCTAAGCTAATGTTAGCCTGGGATATTTGATCTAACCTAAGCAGGTACTGCAAATAGTTAGAACCAGGTACAGACGATATGAGTCGTCTTTACTTTACTACTCAGCTGATATGTGCTGCCTTTTTGTGTAGTGTGGTGTTCTCTTTGTGGGCCTAAGACTATTAAGCCTGCTTTTAAACTAGCTAGCGTCAAAAGGGAGATTGAAAGAAAAATTTGATCAATTACATTAGACATTCTCACTCTGACCGTTGGGAGCACAACGTTGTAGGTTTGCCATGTTTTCTTTCTATTTCTATTCATATCACCACTGTAATGGTACATCTGAAATTGATTTAATGTTTAATAAAATATCGAGCCTCAATGTCAAAATTGATTGTGTTGTTGGCAGATTCACATAGGCCACGTATAGCTTCAGAGTTGCCATATGGCAGATTGCTCCTAAACTCTAGGTTCAAAAACAGATGTTGTCAGTTTCCTGCTTTAACCTAAAACCACTTTTCCAAGAACACTATAGACACTTTAGGTTAAATAGACACTGTGTGATTCAAATCTCCTAGTATTTTTATGTACAGTATAAAAAGATTTGCAGACATTGGAAAACGGACATGTGTTCCAGTCCAGTGGATTATTCTTTGGTTTTTCTACATTTCATTTAAGTTCCAGTTACGATTGATTGACCTTCATGAGATCTGTGTGTAACAAGCCAACATTCAAAAGCAGCATCCCATTTTCTCCACGCTGTTGAACCCGAAACTCTACATATTTCACCCAATTTGGCTCCTCTTTTGGAAATTCTGCATCAAATTGTTCAGCTTTCCCTCAATTCCTGGATTTATAATCACCTCTCTTCTCTTTAGTCCGCATCTTTCCACATAAAAACATTAAGATCTCACTCCTGTGTCTTCTATCAGGAGTTAGCCTTGTTATTTTCCCCCAACCTAGAGGTATGTGGTCGGACTTTTGATACTTAAGCATAAGATCATGACAGAAGAAACAGCAGGATATAAACAAACTACACGTTGAGTCGATTCACGTAAAACTCTCATGTCTTATATGACTTTGTTTCAAGTAAAACTTTGGAGTCAAGTTGAAACCAAACTGCTGCAGTATATTTCATCTATTAATTTAATCCATTAATTATACTTATACAATAATAATAATTAATCATTTTGTCAAGAATGAATCTTTGTAATTCAGGTTGCTGTGGGAACTACACCAGTATGTACCGCAGGACAGTTCTTTTTCAGTTGCCTTCTTGGAAAAGTCATCTTTTTTTTAGTGCTTTTACAACAGTTTTCACATTTGATGCATTAAACTGTGATGAAAGTTAAAATGAGGCATGCAGCCAGTTGTTTTTCCAACGAGCTCTGGATCCTGCCGACTGAGCCACAACTCACACCAGTCACTCAACAGCTGCACGGCTGGCAGCAAAGATGGCTGACGTTGATGGAGTGATCCAGTTGCTGCTCACTTTTACCCGTGATGACTTTATATATGAAGACGGAGGCCGTGACAGCTGCTCCGGAAAGTGATGCCAAAAATTTCAAAAACCACATCACATGTGTTTTTGGATTGGATCGATCCAGAATATCAAAGAGCGACAGAACATGGCGTGTTCAAGTTTGATTTGCAGTGATGGAATTTTCATTTCTGTCACACTCAATCACTTTTGCTTACTCAATATTAGTAATTAAATAGCCTGACTGAGTGGTGATGTGATGAAAATGAAAGCTTGTTGGGATGTCACAAGCCAAAGTGTCAAAAATTGTATTTATCTTTACAAATCAAGACATATCAATGTAACCAAAGATGTAGCTAAAGGTTAGCAAAAAATGCTCAATTTAGGCAGTAACAGCTAAAGCTTATAAAACTTATCAAGAAAAATTCTAAAATGCAGGCAAACATACTTATATTCTATGTAGTGCTAAGGAGAAAAAAAGTTTTAAAAATCCTGGGTGTAGTAAATCCAGCAGAAGTGGTGGTTCAGGGCATCATTTTACGGTCGAATACTTCTGCTAGAGAGAAAAAAACTGGCACGACATTTTTCAGGCCATAAGCTGGTTACACAGGAGTAAATGTGAGGGCCTGCAGCTTTCATTGAGACAAACGATTAGGAGGAGATGGTGGAGTCCATAACACTTAAACTGCAAATGGGTTGGGACATTATAAAATCCCTCTATTGTCTGAGTGCCGGAGGTGAGATGATGCCATCTTTCATTTAGCATGTGTGTACAATTCAGGGACCACAATGGAAACACTGAATGTGTGGATTTTAGGACTGGAAATACTAAGAAATATCCCCATATTTATTTTTGAAGATAAATTTAGCTTCATGCACAAAAAAAAAAA
>NW_007585441.1:0-2398 GCF_000523025.1 Cynoglossus semilaevis | reverse complement strand
GAATGCATTTCTTTTCAGCAAAGCAGGTCTCAATATTTAAATTCAGGAAGTCCCCCCTCCCCCCGTCTCTGTCCTTGTGATCCCCTAATTCCTCAGCATCACTTCTTTACACATCCTCTCTGAAATTTGTAGCCATTAAACTCATTAGTTGTGGAAAATGAAGGCATACCGTCAAAAACAAATATAAAGTGTCATCCATAAAGATAGTACATATTGAGAAAAATAAATACAATAATTATAAGGACAACACAGAAAATTAATAAAGTTGTGGTTCTAAAGTGTTTGATTCAATGCCATTTCTCGAAATATATTTTTTCCTGACGGAGTTGACTATGTGTACAATGTTGTAACAATAAAGATAAAAATAAACCAAAGTTATAGTCATATCCTAGCCTTGAAGTCCTGTTGCTCTTCCATAAAAATGTCTGTGTTTCCTGTCTGCTAAACTTCTACAACTATCCTGACCAAACCTCTTTGGATCAGAGAAGGAACAAAATGTTCTTTCTTCTTTCAAAGCAGCAGAAGATGATCCAGGTTCTTGTTGAGCTCCTGCTGCCTGCCAAATCAAAGAAATACAAAAAATAATGAATTTTACATTTTTCTTCTTGGCAACACATGCCCTTCTTGTCTTAGAAATGTCCTAAGTCTTTAGTTGTCATAGTTATTCAATGATTTAGGCTGGGAATTTTTATCGGATGCACCTGTATTTTTCATAATAAAGCCCAAGAAGTGTGTTGTCAAAGATAAACAGTGTTAGAATTGAATTATTTTATTTCAAAAACTATAATATAAACACATTTTAATCTGACATTTTTTAAATTTAATTTGAACTTAGAATTAAATGAGAACATTTAGGTGATATTCACCTAGAATGAGTATTAGTAAATTTGCCTTCAGTGTGGGTCAGCCTTGTTGAACCAAAGTTATTATTATTTTGAATTAAATTATTAAATTATTGTATTTTATTGACAGTATAATTTGTTCTACCCTAAATTCTATGAACATGGATAGGAATGTTGAGAAAAAGGTTAGAAATTTCAAATAATATAATATGAACACTAGCTGTTGCTGAATCCTTCAGTGTATATTTAGCACCACCTAATGGCACAATTACATGTTGTGGCCAAATGTCTCTGAACGTATCGCTCCTGTTCATACATATTAAAACATTAAGTAACCATTAAACAACAAAAGTGTACACAAACGTTTACTTAGCTTGTTCTGCTGAGAGCTACATGCTAATCCAATATGGCCGCCTCTGTAGAGAACAGATAACAAACAACAAATGAGAAAGAAAATATTCAGAGTAAATTTTAACATCTCAGCCCTGTGACCGCGTGAGCATCAATAAATACATCATGTTTGATAAATATGAAATATTAAAGTAATTTTTACATAAATCTCCAGCAGTTGTCCAATCCTAGGCAAACAACAATGGCTGGCAACAAAATCTGTGTTAATGATGCTATAGACTTTTATAGATACTTGTTAACTTGTCAACAGTCCTCTGGATAAAATATTAATTTTACTGCATTTTCAACTAAACAAAAATACCCTTTCAAAGAGAACTTCACTATTATCATGTCCTTTTACTGTCTGCCGTTACACAGGTCGTAACATTTTATGTAGTTTTTTAATAAATCAGAGAGGATTACATTACAGTTATAAAGTTATGATTATTTAATTGTGTCCCGCTTCCCCCTCACGTCAGTGTGGAGTGAGAATGAATGCTGTTTCTTTAATATTTAAGTACTGACTTTCTGTTCCTGTCTGATGTATGGAGACCATCATGGTGTGTGTTGATAACGACAGGTTGAACTCAGAGAATCTTCTTCTTCTTCTGCATATACAACACATAATTAGAGGTTTTTTCGAACCCGCAGTGGGAGCAATAAAGTGCAGCGAGCTGTCTACTTCATCAACCCTTTACTGAAAGAATGATGCCTTGATAGGATTCATATTTGCACGGAATCAATATTCACAAACCAAAATTCTCTGATCTCAAGCAGGTCACTGTGAATTCCCTGTCTGCTTTTAATGTAAAATAGAGGAAGTAGGAGTGATTACAGGGACCAGTCCTCTGTATTGGCCTATTGATGTCCAGAGAAGAGACGTAGATAGTGTGGTGTAATAAAAACCTTTATTTACAGCTCCTCGGTGCAGAGAAACAGAGCAGTGCTGTTTCCCCTCCGGCACTAATTGACTGCCTGCAGCAGGAGAAACATAGACTCTCAGCCCTTCGCTGGTGCACTGCTCTCACATGTAATAATAACCACTATGCTTTTTCTGGATGTACTTCCACTGTCATTGTTCTCTACAGTTATTGTAATAGGGTATTTGTTTTGGTAATACTAGGTTTGTCTAAAAGAATTAGGATACGGGGACAATGTTCCTACAG
>NW_007585440.1:0-2411 GCF_000523025.1 Cynoglossus semilaevis | reverse complement strand
CACACCCTTTCCACAACCAAACTTCATTCATCCTACATCGTTACTTTCCCTCTGTACTGCCAATACAGCACATCACAATTTCTGACCTCACACACATATTTACTTTATCTCCCCAAATGGCCTCAGACTCTTGTGGTTCACATATTTACATACACCCACTACGTCAACTTCATTACTTTAATTTTAAGGCTGTGCAATCATTCATGCAATCATCCCTTTAGTCTGCTCTTCATTCAACTTGTGTACAAATGATGAGCCATAACACCACCTTGCCTTTACACACTGCATTTTGACTTCACACTTCCAATGGTACAGTCTACAGAACACAGCCATTACATCAAGGAACAAATTCTTTCCTTCCATAACTCACACTTGTCTCTTGGTACCATTTCAAGGCAACTTCATGTACCCAGGGCATCTTTTCACACAACTGTCCACAAACATAAGCAACTTCCTTTGTTTCCAAACTCTCACACTACTCCTCATACGCCATCTGTTTGACTTTGCCCACTTCCCTCTTCACCTCCCTTGTCCTCTCTTTGTACTCCACTCTGTCCTCTTCTGTCACTATCCAATCTCTTCTTCGCTAATCCCTTGCTCTGCACACTCTCCTTGATCTCATCATTCCACCAACACCTCTCTTTCTCCTCCTTTCTATCACCTTCCTTCCTGTCTCCCCAATCACTGCAGCTGTAGTCTCCCAATCATCTGGGAATTCCTCAACACGCCCCACAACTACCCTTACCTTCTTCCCGCAGTCTTCACAACATGTCTCTTTCCTTAGTTTCCACCACTTCATCTCCTTCCACCTCGTCTCCTGCACACACAACATATCTACTCTTCTTCTCTCCATCACACCAGCTATTTCTCTACTTTTCCCTGTCATTGTACCTACATTCAAAGTTACAAACTTCACACTAACACTTCTGTTCTTCATCTTTTCTCTTTTTCTCCTAACCAAACGCCCTCCTCTTCTTCTCTCTCTCTCTCACCCACACTACTCCAATTTCCATCAGTGCCCTGTTAGTCAACTGCACTGTTGGCGGTCGTTGTTAACCCCGGCCCTCGACCGATCGGGTATGGAAATCTTTTCATTGATCTACATATTTGATTTACCTAAACGTTTTACGGCCAAAGCGCCTTGCAAAACTTACAACACTTAATGGATATGCTACAAAACACTAAGCCCTGAAGACAAACGTGTACATAAACTTATTACCTGTTAAAACAGCACTTTTCCACAAATACAAATCTATACATCCCACATTATGAGGATTTTTTTTTCTTTTATTTTTTCCCCCCAAAATCATTATTCCCAAGACATTTTGGGTGCCAGTTTCTTCCTGATTCATGGGTCTACCTTCACCTTTGCATGACATTTCATACAACAACATGTACTTCTAACCTCAACCGTATCACCACCCACAGTTACACACAGACAAACGGAGCCAGACCAAGGAACCGCTTACCCTTCGCAACTGAACACGCCTCCTACTTCCTACCACAACTGTAGCAACACCAACAGCCCACTTCACACAACTCTCATGTCAACCACCTACTTCCACTCTTTACCTACCAACTCACACAGACCACCTTCAGTCGCTCACTACTACTTTCTTCACCTTTCCGTAACACGTTCCACTACAACAGCAACCCCACGGTACAACTTCTTCTGACACGTCGGCCAACGCCAATCTCTGAAAACAAAACACCTTTACTCCGCTATCCCTTCCTACTCAAACCTCAACGGTCAAACACCCTTTCCTGTTGTACAACACCACACACACTTGTCCTCTCTTTACCTGCTTCTACTACATCACATATACAGCGCCCTTCATAAGTATTCACCCCCTTGGATGTTTTACCCTTTTAGTGCTTTCATACATCCATCAAATTATTGGAAAAAACTCTTTAATGTTTTTTCCTATACATTCTTTTGTTAAAAAAGCCAAACTTTATTGACCATGATTTATTTGGTATACCACAACCCATTCACAGTGACAATGGAAGTCATTTCGTGAACCTAGTCATATCAAACATAAGTAAAAAGATGACAACTCATTTACACATACATTGTGTTTATCATACACAAACTGCTGGGCTTCTGGAAAGAACAAATTGGACAGTGAAATTAACACTTAAAACATGTATGGAACACACTCAACAACATGCTCACACTTTATATGACAATCACATCAAATGCTGAAACAGGATTAACATCTTTTCAAATAATACATGGACGACCACATAAAATACCTCTACTTCAACTTTTTCAACAAAATCCTTACATTACTGACTTAGTACACTATATAACTAAGATGCTGAACACAACACATTCTAACTGTATGCCTGACACTCCTATGTCTTTTCAACGTGACAGTACACCAAAGTGTTGGTCGACTCCAAAGTGG
>NW_007585439.1:0-2421 GCF_000523025.1 Cynoglossus semilaevis | reverse complement strand
GAGCCAAAAGGTTTGCCCACCCCTGTTGTAGATGAAAAATCCGTTGTTTATTTATATGTGTAATTACAATGGACAAATGGTTCCCAACCACTGGTTCGTGGACTTTACTTTCCAAAGTCGCTAGACACCAAAAAGCTCTGTCAATTTCTTAGATACAATCTTTGGTAAAATTCAGTGTTTGGTAAAATGATGCCAGCGCAGTACTGTACCTCCTGGTCAGTGGCGAGGCTCTGGCACTTCATGGGGTCATGGTCATAAACGGGGAGCTGGCTCAGGAGCTTCCTACGCCGCTCCACAGCTCCATGGGTCCCTGAGACAGGGCGGTGACTCTCTAGGAGGAGTTCCATGTACTGCATGGCCTGTAGTGGGAGTAGAATAATTGAAATAGCATCCATCTAACCACAGCTTGAACCCAGTGAGACCCAGTGACACCACAGGCGTGTCAGAAACAGCTGTTCTGACAGCAGGAGATGAAACTGTACAGCCCTGACTGAGGAACCCCACCGAGATACATCAGCCCTAGAAACTCTGAGAGCTCAAACTGTGGGAATAAACGGGTTCATATCCTTGCTTAGTTTTGTTTTAGAAATCGTTGTTGTCTCACTACCACTTCTTTGTGTGAAATCTTTTTGTGTCACGTCAGTTTTAGTTGTTGTCATTGACATATCTGTGTGCCGTTACTCGCTTGCACAAGATGCAGATCCTGACTAACATGCTGTGAAAAACAAAAAAATTAAAAGTAAAAAACTGAAACATATTAAGATTATTCTCAGAGACACATCTGGATAACAGCCTCAGCGCTGGGACAGGACAACCACATAAATGTCCCCCACTACTGCAGTACGGGTTATCACAGTCATCATCATAATTACAGGCTGTGAAACCTGAAACATGGGTTTGGCTTTTTTTAATAGAAACCAGACAGTGGAGAGGCAGGAGGGGTTTAAAATTGTTTAGGAAGAGCAGGCTGTTGCCATCAGCGTGTAAGAGGCCCACGATAAAGGTTGGTCAAGGTTTGGTCCACGGAGTTTTGAAACTCTCCATCTCGTATGTAATCTCTGCAGCTCTGTGGGAGATGAAGAGAAACCTACGTACGGTGTGATTAAAACACAGAGGTATTTAATCTGTCTGACATGGGCTGGAGTATAAACCTCTAAGAAGAGGACACATCGCTGACGTGAACAACCAAGGGCGTGTGTGTTCTACATGTTCTACTGTGGGTTCTACTGCATTTTTATATTGGATTCATATAACTCAGGTTAACTCAAGCTAATTCTTCATTACATTCTTACTTAATAACTATCAGTGATCCCCCATCATTTATGACTGTTTAAAATACAGTCTCACAAAATTGCGATTTTATTTCTTTTTTCATTTGGATGTCCAGTGCCCCCTGGTGTCAGTGACCCTGTTGTAAATATTAGGCTGCTATTGACATTTTCCTGCATTTATACTCTCTTTCTACTAGTATCATAGTTCACATATGCTGAGATACCTTTCATTTCCATCAGGAGTTTGTTTGTAATTCCAGATCAAGTCATTCTGATTCTGATTATTGGCTTTATAGAAACATATAATATGCATATATAGTAATAGATATTTCAAATAGAATAGAGAATACAATAGGAAAATCTCAGATACACTACAAAACATGTGAGACATTGGGCTATAAAAACCACTGGCTGTTTGTTAACCACTTCACTGATTCATCATTTCTGTTGTTATTAAGGTTAGATTGGTCCAAATGACGCCTATCAAAACAAATATGCACCACAACAATTATCTGCCGCTCACCAGTTTCTGGTTGAGTCCGGCGGGTGCCCAGTCGTAGGTTGTGGTGCTGAATGTGGGGTCTTTGCGCGACACCACGGGATTGGTCACAATCATGCGGTTGCGTTTGTACATGCGAAGGCCACCACCTCCTTTGACCTTTGCAGTTAGGTGGGAGCAGGGCGACTCAGAGAGCAGGCGTCCCATGTGCTGGTCATCTTCAAGGTCACCACCAGGAATGTGGTCCACTGTGCTGCAGCCACAGGCCGTACAGGCTTTCCTGTGGAGGTGCGGAGGTTTCATGAAAATTTAAAATGTAAGATTTTAATCTGAGCCGACTGAACACTCTTCACTACTTGTTTTTGTTAAATAAAGGAATGAAAAAGAACGCTGAATAAAAGAACGCTGGGACAGCATCTAGCCTCAGAGCTTCTTTGGTTTTATTTCTTTATGCAATTATAATCATTTTAAAAAACTGCTTTTACCTCCAAGAATGCGGCTGAAATCCAGAGCAGCCCTCTTTACATATGAGACAGACCGCTTCTCCTCCTGCGCTCTGTTTCACGGACATCTGGGAGGAGGCAGAATAAAAGAGAAGTCAGCAGAAACACAAAGATGGACATCAGATACAGCTGTTTTTAACCAAATACA
>NW_007585438.1:0-2442 GCF_000523025.1 Cynoglossus semilaevis | reverse complement strand
TTTTTTTTTTTGTGTCAAATGATTCTTCTTTGTTAGCATATGAGAAAATTGAAATAGACTCCCGATTACTTACAGCATACAAGTACTGCAATTGGTAAAAGCCACAGTGGCTACCACATGTATGATTTATTGTGAAAATATAATTTGGGTTGTTAAATTACTAGAAACATCCTTTGCTTGGGCAACACACTTGTCTTAAACTATTTATAACAAAAAGACTTCCACCCAATTCCATTATGTAATTTCCTGAAGGCAACAAGAATTTAAAACAGATGCACATCAAAACGGATGAAGATAAAATCTCTTCCCCTGATAAAACGTGCCCTGTGTTATATGAATGTAGAAAGCATCCTGACAGTTGTTTTTTTTTTTCTTTTCTTTATTTGTAGAATGGCGTCAGGGCAGAGGACAACGCATGATTCTGCAGGATGAGGACGTCACCACAAAGATCGAAGGCGACTGGAAGAGACTGAACATGTTGGCACATTATCAGGTATTCTGAAGCTGAGTCTTTTAACATACATATGCATGTGTGTGAATAACTAGGACAAAAGCAGGAGGAAAAAGTGAAGATGCAACAACCGGGGGACTGGAGTCAACCATCCAAAGCAAATGTGCAAAAATAACCCAAAAAGATCAAACAAGAGTTGCAAAAAGGTTAAATGGATGACAGACGAATGTCTGACAGAAAGACAAGCAGCAAGGCCCAAAGACAATAGTGCTGTCTGAAATACAGAAACCGTGGCTAGTGTTTGCAGAGTTGAAAGTGCTGAGATTAACAGTGGGAGTAGCCAGGATGGACAGGTTTTAAAATATTTATATCGGAGCTAACATTAGAGACGCAAGGGTGAGCTAGTTAGACATATTCTCAGGGGAGACACAGTAGTGGAAATATTTGACAAAAAGATATCTGTCAACCAGAAGTAAAAGAGGAGGTACTTGGAGAATATTCTTTGACATATTGAAGGTCAACTGGGAATTGGTCAGTGTAGTGTAGCTGCAGGAGAGGCAAATATTAGACCAAATTGGAGGCAAAATGATCTGCTTTGGTGAAAGCTGGAGAAAAGCCCAAAGAAAATGTAATAATTCTATGTTTGAATGAGACCCGTGTGTGTACGTGTACCCTATGTAGGGTTAGGGTCAGTACGCATGAAAAACTCTATCAAATGCTTTATACACAGGCAGAGTTCTGTATTAGTCACTCTGTCCAGTCACCCAGGATGAGTCAGGTCGGGAAAACAAGCATCCTTTTTTGACACAGGGTTAATTAGTTCAGCACCAATGTGAGCCGCCTCTGTCCTCCAAGTGAAGTGTGTGCGGTGCCTAAATTAAATGTCAGTGGCAGCGAGTGTCAACATGTTTGGTGTGTGTGGGAAGATAAGGAAGCCGATTGGAATCTGAGATAAGATAATGAAGACAGAAAGGTAAAACGGCTGAGGATTGAGGATGCTTTATCTTTGACGGACGAAAGAAAAATTGTTGAATTAAAATTTCCCAGGAGGCCACAGCAAAGCAAGAACTTTTCAAACTCAGGTGACATTGAGTGGCATTAATTTGACTTCTTAGAAGCACAATGAATAGAGTAATATGCTGTCTATCATTAAGCTAATCGGCCCTGAACTGCCACTAGAGTCAGTCACACACTGGCTGTGACTCTGCATCCCAAACTGAGTGTGAAAAGTTTCTTGTTGAGGAACATCAAATAATAAAAGCACAAATTTTGCATCTGCCTCATCAGATCTTTTTGTCTGCTAATGAGTGACATTTCTCTGTATTCTTCCATTGTTAGAGGAAAATTATTTTCCTGCATTCTACCTTTATCTCGTTCTCCAGATCTGATTTTACCCAAATGCCAGTCCTCCTCTTCATTTTATTATTTCATTATGTTCCATTGTGATTTTTTTTTTAATCTATTCAGCACATAAGAGTAGTGATCAGGGAGCAGGCTTAAGGGTGCTGCAGAAATGAAGTGGCTCCCCACAGAGGAATCAAAAGAACTGCACTGTTGGCCTCCTCCTTTAGTCATATACACATAATATGCATAAGGAGCTGATTGAGTGTCTTGGTGAAATAATGATACAATGTTAATGGACCCCCAACACACGCTCAAAAACACGCCTACAAAGGGCCCCTGGTTTCTAGTCCCTGTCCCAAACACCCACGCTTAGAGATCACTTTAATTAACCCAGTCTACTGTGACGTCTGCATTATGCACAAAGGGTTATACTGCGAGTGTAAAATTCGACAGTAACTTAGTAACAATATTCTTTTCTGAGTCATTTCTAAGACGGAACCTAAATATGTGGTATTTTTGTCTGAATAACTATATCGGAATATATTGACGCTTTCGTCAACTAATAAAAACTCGAAAAAAAATCTTGTAGAGACGAAGTCCAATTAACGTTGTTTTTGTTGAAAATAAATGAGGGCGACAGCCAATCA
>NW_007585437.1:1751-2454 GCF_000523025.1 Cynoglossus semilaevis | reverse complement strand
GGGAAATAATAAATGGAGAAAAAAAAAAAAGAGTGAGCAAAAAAATTAAAAATAAAAGAAGAACAAGTGATGAAGAGTCAGAGAGAAAGATATTGACTGACATCACAGTCCAGGTGTGAATCCATTCACTCGCTCTCATTCACAAACCTTGAGGGAGACGATGGGCTCCGTCTTGAACTTCTCGGGGAACGCTCTGCTCAGAGCCAGGAGGCGGGCGTGGACGTAAAACTGTCAAGGAAGCAGAAATGGACAACAGGAAGTGAGTAAGTAACAAAAAACGTCCCACTAATCTGTTGTGGATGAGATTTTGTGTTTCACCTAAAATTATCTCTTCATTTGCACAACGTTGTTTAATCTGGATTAATCCAGTTTAATTAGAATTAATCCACTGTTAATTAATCACAATTTTTTAACCCGGTCTGTGTACAAACATACATATACAAACACTACTACATACACATACTGTATATACAATATGTGTATACATACATATATACACATATAATACATATATACATATATACATATACACACATATATACATATACACATACATATATACACATATATACGTATACACATATACATATATACACATATATACATATACACACATATATACATATACACATACATATATACACATATATACGTATACACATATACATATATACACATATATACATATACACACATATATACA
>NW_007585437.1:0-873 GCF_000523025.1 Cynoglossus semilaevis | reverse complement strand
AAGATAAATTGTTGAAGCTCAGCCATGTTCAGCTACTGCACCACCCAAAATGATGAGCTGTCAATCATCCAAATGCTAGGCTGTCAATTAAAGCTTGATAAATGCTGATCATACCAGCCATGTGCATGAGGAGCACAACAGGAAGTAGAACAGTATCCTGGTGTAGGGCTTTAACAACCACAAGGGTTGATGGGAAATAATAAATGGAGAAAAAAAAAAAAGAGTGAGCAAAAAAATTAAAAATAAAAGAAGAACAAGTGATGAAGAGTCAGAGAGAAAGATATTGACTGACATCACAGTCCAGGTGTGAATCCATTCACTCGCTCTCATTCACAAACCTTGAGGGAGACGATGGGCTCCGTCTTGAACTTCTCGGGGAACGCTCTGCTCAGAGCCAGGAGGCGGGCGTGGACGTAAAACTGTCAAGGAAGCAGAAATGGACAACAGGAAGTGAGTAAGTAACAAAAAACGTCCCACTAATCTGTTGTGGATGAGATTTTGTGTTTCACCTAAAATTATCTCTTCATTTGCACAACGTTGTTTAATCTGGATTAATCCAGTTTAATTAGAATTAATCCACTGTTAATTAATCACAATTTTTTAACCCGGTCTGTGTACAAACATACATATACAAACACTACTACATACACATACTGTATATACAATATGTGTATACATACATATATACACATATAATACATATATACATATATACATATACACACATATATACATATACACATACATATATACACATATATACGTATACACATATACATATATACACATATATACATATACACACATATATACACATATACACATATATACGTATACCCATATATAATACATATATACATACACACATACATA
>NW_007585436.1:0-2459 GCF_000523025.1 Cynoglossus semilaevis | reverse complement strand
TGGGTGGGAGGTAAGAGGTTGTGCATGCATGTGTCTTAATGAAAAGAAGCCCTCAGAAAGACCGGTGGGTCTTAATGCAGTTGTGCTAACATCAGTGGATACATTAAAGAGAGATTTTCTTTACCACTCACGATCCCTTACAAGTCTTTGACGGTCCCTTACTACCCTACAGGACTCAAAAGAGAACTGGCGGTAAGGAGCGAAGGATTTTTTTTTTTTTTTAAAAAAACAACTTTTAACTAAGTTATGTGTTTAACCATATTTAAAAGAAAAAAGGAGTACTCAGCACTTATGAGTACAAAGCATCAAGGGAGACGCAGAGCGCCCAGTTGACTGCTCTTGTCTCATACCGACCAAATGAATGTAATGGTGAGAGTGGTGGGACCCGTGATAGCCACTCATTGTGGCCGGATGCCTCCTCTGGTTTAAGCTCCAGTTCAAAGGGGGAGGATAAAGAGGGTATCACTTACAGGTCTTAACTCCATTGTTCTAATGCGTTTATTCTGCCAAGATGTATCTTTTAAAGTCGACAGCGTCAAAGCACAAACAATCGAGACTGTCCTTGAAGGGGCCGAGGGACCCTGACGAGGAATAGGCGAGGCTGGGCGCGCAGGAGCAGAAGACCAAAACTGATCAAACTGACCCGAATAAACATAAGGTTCAGTAGAGGAAACAGACGCATTATCTTAACTTAAGTGCAGGAATGTGCTGGCATTTTTCTTTTAGATACATTTCAGGCCTTGGGTGTGTTTCCTTCTCTAAAGCTCTATCAACTTCCACCCAAACCCTGCACTCGCTTAAAATATTTCCACGTTGCAGTGATGTAGGTCTGACCCTGCCATATACCTCAATAAAAAAAACAACAAAAACAATGAAGAACTTCTCATGATACAACTAGCCGCTGTATATCTATCAAAATGTCATATTAAAGTTATTATTTATTTTTGCTTTTTTTTCTAAGATGTGGCCCTGAATTTGTAGATTAGAAAATACTTTTAAAAATATATACATATCGATAAATATTGTTATTATTAATTATTTTATCCTATGATCGAGTCATTATTAAATGTTTTTAACAATTTAACACAGGGGTGTCAAAACTATGGCCCGCGGGCCAAAACCAGTCTTTGTTAGTCAGTCACACAGTGGTCTCACCTTCAACCTGAAACGGTCTAACTCCGAGGCATGAAACATAGGGCCCGTGGGCCAAAACCGGCCCGCTAGCGGGTTCGATTCGGCCCGTTTGAGAAATTTTGAAAGTGAAAAAATGCACAAAGACTTCATGTTGGTGATGTTTTGTCAAACAATATTTCAAAAACTCGGTCTACTTTGCATGAAAACAAAGGCGTAAAACATCGACTTAATGTCAAATATTATGATGTTATGATTGGACTGGTCCGGCTGTATGTGGCCCCTGAACCAAAATGAGTTAGACACCACTGGTTTAAACCTTATATGTTGAATTGGTCTTTTTTTTTTCAACTTCATACTACCCTCGAAGTTATGGACTCACTCGTAAAACGAAAAAAATCTAAAATAATATCGGCAACAATTAACTCGAGAGTTGAAAAGTTCTACTCGGAATGACAGGTGCACTTCATTCTCTGGCAATTTTAGCGATCATAACAATGTGCTAGCGAGATGCCCTTAAAGAATTGTCTTAAACCTACGACGAAAATGTGTTGAGAATGCAGCTCCGGCTGTGGAGCATCTGAGTGTGCGCCCTTTGGGTGTACACAGTCAACAGGGGGGGCCAGACCGTCACACGTCGGGGCAAGGACTCAATAACGGAGTGTGTGTTGCTGCTGTCTGTCAAGCCGTTGAGAAGCAACAGTGGAGGTGGGGGAGGCGTACATTCCTCACGGCGGCTCCATGCGGCTCCGCCAATTAGCAGCTGAGTGGTTTGTTTAAGTCCGAGCGCTGGTTCTGATGCCGTGCTGGGAGGCAGCCCACTTCATTAGGCACGCCGTTGTCTGTGGTTTACTCAGCTTGCCAGCTTTAACAGCCTCTCAGTGCTTATTTACCCGCCGCAAATATGACAGACTCTATATCTATTTGAGCGTCTGTTTGCGTGAGTGTGCATGCGTGGAGGCAGCTGGGAGGAAGGGGGGGGGGTGCATGTGGGGGTGTCGTGATTGGAGGTACAGTATGTACAGGGAGGTAGAGAACGGAGGAGCTGGGACACGGTTAGGTTCTCAACAAAATGTATTTTTTTAAGACTTGAGGAAATCTTCTTTTTGAAAATTACCATACAGTCAAATGAGGACAGTGGTGCAGAGTGTGGGAACAGGGAATCATCTTTACCGTAATTACACGTAAATTACGATCATTTCCAGCCACGTTATTGGTGTTTACTGCACTGCAGGTCACTGACACTATGGAATATAACACTGGAAAAAAAGTAGATTTCTCTATCTCCAGATTTTTTTTTTGTATATAAACTGTCAACTGGAGGCTGG
>NW_007585435.1:0-2460 GCF_000523025.1 Cynoglossus semilaevis | reverse complement strand
CAACATTCATTTATTTTCTAGCTGCAGATAAATTTACAGCTTTAAATCTGTAAATGTCACAGTAAAGAACCGACAGTAGAATGTACCAGTGACACACCTTGTAGTGTGGCTGAGGGCCTGTGATGGCTTTCTCTATGATGGGGATATCAATGATTCCCTCAGATGGCACAGGTACACCAACTGTGACGGCCCTGTGAAGTGAACAGGAGATTAACAGCAGTGACACAACAATATATGGTTCAATACTGCTTTGTATTTCGGAACAATAAAGGTGAAGAAACAGAGCCACATTAATGGTCAAGTGATAGAGTTTTGTTTTTTTTCTGCCAGGGTAAAGCAGTGAAGAGGCAGAACTCTTCATCCTAAAAACCTCTGTATTCGACAAGTGAAATCACTTCATGCTGACAACAGGGAAAAGAATTCTGACAGAGAGAAAGACATAAATCTTTTGGTTGCGGTTTAGGACACTAGGGTAGAGTGAGTCAACCCGTGGCTCTTGAGCCACATTACGTCTTCATCTTCTTTGCATTGGCTCCACGTGGGCTGATATTTAATATTTGTTAAACAAACAACATAATGTCACTGTCTTCTGTTATGAAACAATGTTGAAATTTGTACTTCATCAGTACTTCATCTTACCAGTATTTACTCTGTATCTGGTTGTTCCTGTGTAGGTGGACCATGTGTTCCACTATTTCCTCACTCCTGGCCAGGAGGAGAGCTCCTGTTGCATTCTTATCCAGTTTCAGGCAGGGCAGCAGCTGAGATTCAGAGTTGATCTTCATCCCTTCCATCATTTTGGAAAGGACCGGAAGTACAGACTCAATGGATGTGCCTTCGGGATTTTCTGAAACACAACAAATAGCTTCAACCTATTTTTTCCTGAAAACAGATTTCAGATTCAAAGCATTGGTAAATGACTAGGGTGAGATGATCGGGTTCATGTTTCTGTTACAGATTTCATACAAACTGCAGGGAATTATTTTTTAAGGCATAAAATATAGTAAATGGGGAAATATTAACTAATAACAGAACATATGTTTAATATGTTTACATTTGAGAGTTTTGATAATACACAAACGTCCACGAATGTATGAGTAGAAGGCGTACCTCTCACAGGGATACCGTGAGGTTTGTTGATAATCACTACATCTTTGTCCTGGTACAGCACCCGTTTGTGGAGGTGTTTTGCCAGGACGTTGGGGTGAACGCGTTGAAGTTGTTGACTGTATCTCTTTATTTCAGCCAGTCTCTTCTGCTGCTTGGATATCGGAGCTTCAACAACCGTTTGCTTCTTCTTATCCTGGCGGACCTTTTCGGCCAGGTCAGCCGCTGTCCGTCGGTGTTTGACCCCAGTAACAGTAGCTAGCCCGCGGCTGTGACATGGTTGACAGTATACCTGCTGATTAAATCGAGACGTGAGTTTGAAGAGTCCGAAAGCCCAGTCACATGTAGGAACTATTCTTACGCAGCTATTCATTATATATCAGCATGGACGTCTTTAATTTTAGACTGGAAAAAAAACTATACAGCCTGAAACATGCGGTGTTTACTATCCAACTACTTCCGTGTCACAGCTTTCGGAATAAAAGCAAATCTTACCACCATACAAAAATGACCTTTATAAAAACACATTTTGGCGGAATAATTATATACGAGATGTTAAAAAATCACACCAGTGTTGGTTTATTCACTGCGTATGGTGCCATTTTCTGTACAGAACGCTAAATATTATGATTAGTTTTTATTATTTTGTAAATCTAAGACATACGCAATTTCCCTTACCCTTCGTTTGAGGAAAGCTCGTTTCTGACGCCTCTACGTCGCGGTCGCTTTTGTCTTTTGAATGAGCTTGCCGTAAACACCGCCCACCTTGTATACCACCATACGCAAAACCATGCATTACGTAGCCCCTGAATACTGTTGTATTACAGTAACGGGGATGTAGCATGTTGTACATCATGTATTGTGACAATTTGGCGTATTTATAAAACAGACTAAGCATATTTTTGTGTAGACTTTAAGGGGACATGGGTCCCCCATTGCCCCGTCAGCCTAAACGACAGAAATGGCATTATAGCCTCGTGAAATCACAAGAATAGAGCATTATTTTTTCGCGAAGTTGCACTGTGTCCTGTTGCAGATATGAGGATCACAGACAGTGTAATACGGAGCTTCCGAGTGGCCAGAACATATAAAGAAAACTCAGAGAAAATCAACTGTGTGGATTACAGTCCGAACGGAGAAAGCGCCATATCCAGCAGCGACGACGACTGCATCGTTTTATATGACATTCAAGAAGGAAAGTGAGTTGACTCAGTGTTGTAGTTTGTATATAGTTATAAAGTGTATTTTTAATATATATGTAGTAAAGTCACAGTTTAGTTAAGCCAATCATATGTTTTCCAATATTGCACATTATTTGCACATGGTACAGTGATTGTAGTGACTTAAAAGTTT
>NW_007585434.1:0-2471 GCF_000523025.1 Cynoglossus semilaevis | reverse complement strand
CTTTAACCAACTAAGCCACAGCGCCTCATGACCACTGTCAACACAATTCTACAATTTCTGAAAATTCACACCTACATTTTTTTTGCCTCAGAAATGCTACATTTGCAATCCATAACATTTCTATGAGAGATTTAGTGTTCAAAGATAAACTAATCTAGCTAGCATACCTCCCTTCGTAAGGTGGTAACTGCAGCTGTGACTCAAATTTTCATTACTGCCATCTACTGGTAAATGCAAACTGCTAGAGATGGGTCATAACAGGTTGTCTCTCCTGCTACATACTAACAGTAAGGTTATAACATTTGTAAAAAAAGTTGTCACATAACCCCCCCCCACCCACACATGTTTGCCCCTCTCCCCTTCATATATTAAAAAAATATATCCTGGCAAGGTGGTAAAGCACACGCCTCCAACCCCTGTCAACCTCCAGTGGACTCCTAACCTGCTGGTGCATGATAAATGTATCCCACCCATAATCGTAAAGGATTTACTTTGGCTGTGTGATATTGTGTAAGACAAAGAGGATTGTGGGGCATATCAGCTTACTGCTTGGTCCTCTCACATCATCCTTTGTTTGAAAATATATTATCAGCTAATACATCTCTATTTTATTATATCTGCACATTTGTTGAACAGCTCAGTCCTTCACATGGTTCTGAGGCTCGGCAAGTCCAGCAGGTTTGTTCAGGCTGAAAACTAAGCTGCCCATGTCAATTTTGAGGGATTTACTGTGAAAATGCCTACATAGCAGAGACTCTTGAGTGTTAGGCAGTTTTAGTATTTCATTCAGCAGATAAGCCGTCAGGCTACGTCAGCAATCCCTGCTTTTCAAAGTCTATTCCCAGGCAGATAAAGCCCACAATTTCCTCTGTGTGCACCGTGTTCATGGCTTGTCCTACAGTTACAGTATTTTGACTGATTGCTTGTAAATAAAGGAATGTTTGAAATATGTAAATTTGTGTCCATTATTGTTTATAAAAAACTTATTAATGGTCGCTAAGAACATGCAAGAGGACAATACGGTTGGAGTTATTAGATTGTGCCACAAACCATGCTCAAAATATCATCACCAGTGCAATGCAATTTGATTTACCTCATTATGTTACTCAGTATATTGTAAAAATAATGTATGAAACATGGTATCCATACAGCTTTTCTCTACACACACATTGCTTTGCAGAAGTTATTCCTGATAAGGAATTCAACTCATCATAGAATGTGACTGATAAGCCTTTAGTCCTCAATTTATCCAAATAAATTTGCTTTTAAAATGGGGACACAAATTATTTCCTGACCCAGTGCACATTCTGTGACATAAGCAGTTCAGTGAGACAGCTCAGTGGAAACCTACCTGCTCTGGATAGTGACAGTGTCCTGGTAAAGGCAGTCGAACATACAGATCTTCAGATCAATGTTGGGCTGGACCAGCGACACAGGGATGCTGACTGCAACACCATGGGCATGCATGAAAATCTGTTTAAACCAACACAATTATATTTAATCGATTATTTGACATTTTGACAACAACCAAATGCACAGGCCTGTTAATCATTTTCAATGAATCTCTGTGTAGGTGAAAACAAAACATCTTACAGTCTTAGCCATTGGGTTGGTGAAATTGATGTTGAAGTCCAGTTTCGCCTCTCCTGGAACAGTTGGAGTGAAAATGACCTCAAATGTGGTGCTTTCGAATGGTGCAATGTCCCCTTCTCTAATCTAAAGATGTTAACACACAGAGCATACAAATGTTTATACAGAGTGGTTAATGTCATCAAAACAAACGTTACCTGTGTGACTTCATGAAAAAATGGCTAAATGAATTGGCAACCAAAGGTTTGTTTTTTTAAATATTAAGTATGTAAGTAACATATTGAATATACAGCTAAGAAAACAATGTAAAAGTATCTTTTCAAATAGTGTATTCAATATGAATGGAGTGAAAGGCAGAGTTAGCTTGTTTTTTTTTTCTTCCAATTTCTCTCATCACCAATGAAAAAGCATTGTTGATAAGAGAAATTGTAAAAAAACAAACAACAAAAACCCAGAAGACCCAGTCAGCCATGCAGGCACAGATTCACAGCAGTGGTGCCATGATAGCTTGATGGATCTTCTACCATTTCAGACACCAGACTTCTATCATGAAATGTGGAAACATCAGTCAAAATGGCAACCACCAGGCCATGCCTAGGCAGACACATGCAATACACACACCCATAACAAGTGCAGAGGGAGCGGTGATGCACCATTAGCCCCCCACCGGAGCGACGTAATGAACCCTGAAAAACTCCAGAAACTCAGAACATCAGAGCAGAGACAGAGAGGCAGAGTCTTCCACAGATAGAGGTAATTGCCTCATCAGAGGCAGAGCTGGTGTTTCTGCCTGTCCAGTTTCAGGGCCAGTGAAATTCACTGATTAAAAGTTCTAGGTTCAGACTTGCCAGCTGGAAGGATATTTATTATGAGGAGACCAA
>NW_007585433.1:1125-2476 GCF_000523025.1 Cynoglossus semilaevis | reverse complement strand
TGCAGAACAGCGTCACCAAATCATCCATCCCTCTGAAGAACGCCGGGCTGGAGGACGAGGAGGAGGAAGAGCAAGAGCAGTGCTCCTAAAAGAAGAACTTTTCTGTCCAGCCACCAGAGGGAGCGTGGACTTTTACTCACTGAGGCACTTTTTTAAGTCCCACGTCTCTTCCTCTTTTGAATTTGCTGCCAACATTTGGCATTTTCCCATCAGGCACTGGGGTGCTGTCAGAGTAAAACCCGGCTGTGTTTGTTTGTTTGTTCTGCTGTGTGTTGAGGTTGTTTATAGCTTTCTTTATTTATTTACAGGTGGAGAACGGACAGTTCTCACCTGCAGTCTTTACAATAACCCTCCATCACACACATACGCACACATGCAGGTACGACTAACGAGTGTTAGCGCCACACTGAGGGAAAAAAATGACATGACAAAAGCTGCAGGTTAAAAAAAAATTGCGATTTTTAATCCCATAAATCTTTATTTTATTCCAGTGTCACTTCCATAAACTGATGTTTTTTGTTTTGTTTTTTCACAAAAATGAACTTTGCTTTTTTGTAACATCACTAACGACTAATGATTCCCTTTAACATCTACTACACCGACCGCCGCTGCGATCTACTACTTCCTCATAACAGTGCGAGCAGCTTTTACTCTCGGAAACATACGACGTACAATATAATTTTTTCCCCTTAATTTTTAGTTTTAAAACTCAGACATTTTTTTCCTCCTCTCGTTGATCAGTTTGTTAAAAAAAAAAGAACACAAACAGCAGCTGTGAAGTCGTGCCTGTTGTTCAAGTGAAGCGGTTTATTCAACTGACTTGCTAATGCTAACGCTAACTACCCACCACTGTGTCTGAGAAGCCTGTGATGACTCGTCAAACGCTAACTGGTTTCCCCGTAGTGTTTATGGGATGGTCTCCACAATATCAGTCACTCAGTTCTGGAACAATTTTCATCTCGCAAGAGTCCAGAACTTTTTTTTTCTTTCGTTTTTTCACTGGCACGGACTGCAGTGATTTGCACGCAATAAAGCCTTAAGTATCGTTAACCCGTCGTTGAGGGATCGAAGTTGACGAACGGCGCGTTTCTGTGGAGACTGTGTGCAAGGTGTAAAATGTTGTACTGTTTATATATATATACATATATATGATATTTCTGAAGAATGGCTAGTTGCGAGGCTAACTGACGCGGATCGATGATTGACAGAGATTTTTATTCCTTTTGACATTTGGTGCTGTTGTGGTAAGGTTTTACCACCCCGGATTCGTTGATCAAGAACTTTCACAAAGTATAAAGAAAAGACAAAAGTCGTTGCTCGAGTTCGCCTGTGCACAGGGAGGGTCCAGCGG
>NW_007585433.1:0-914 GCF_000523025.1 Cynoglossus semilaevis | reverse complement strand
TGATACTTGCTGACTCAGCTGTGTACATCCACTCGGTAACAATGTGTTCTCTCTCTCTCTTCATTCCCATGTGTTCTGTTGTTTCAGGGATGTGATTGGATTGATCATAAAATTGCACTATTCCTCTGTCCCGACTCCACTTTTCCTTTTTTGTCCTGTCACGTTAGCTTCCTGTTTAGTGCATGAAATGTTCTGAGCAAACCTGGAGGTTAAAGGTTCAAGACTGGTACTCAAGATGGGTTGTGGTTCAAATCCCAGCCGCTAAAAGTCTCCGGGCAGATCGATGAAAAATGAGTGTAAAATACAAACTTCTCAAAAAAAAAATCTCAAATTTTAACATTGTCAGAGCAGGCAAAAATATACATTAAAAAAATTGTACTGGGAGACATAACGCCTTGTACCGCTAGAGAGTGCTAAAGCACCACTGCTAAAGGCTGTTTATATTTCGTTAAATTTTGTCAATCTCTCACTAGTGAGCTAACGTTCAAAAGTCAAATTAAAATAATGTTGCAGTTTTTTTTTTACTTTAACCGCAGGAGGAAACTTTAAAAACGTCATACAACAAATGTGATTGGTGTTTACGTACTTCCAGCTTTTTTATAGTTTTTTTTTTTTTAAATAAACCGTCAGGCTCCAACATGGCAACCTATGGAGAGATGACCTGCTCATCCGGGGTATTTATATTATTTATAAATCCTGTGTTCTTTAATGTCTAATGTGTTTCCATCCGATAATTCCGGAATTGTAGAATTCCAGACGATGTCTTTGGCAACAGGTGTTGGATGAAATCCAGTTTCCTTTCAAAAAAATGTCTCAAATCCCGAACTGTCTCGGACTCAGGTGTCAGAGGTTCTCTGTTCTCTGTCCCTGGAGAACCTGTTCCGTTATAACCCCACAAAAACAGAGATTTCTTT
>NW_007585432.1:2011-2482 GCF_000523025.1 Cynoglossus semilaevis | reverse complement strand
CTGTGGGCTGGACCCCGGACTGTGGGCAAGACCCTGGAATGTGGACTGGGCCCTGGGCCGTGGGTCAACACTGTGGAGGCTGCGTTCTAAAATCTCCTCCTTGTTCTCTGTCTCAGCTCTGCGTCAGAACCACGAGAACATTTAGACTTCACAGAACAGATCAACGTCAAGAGAAGAAGAAGAAGAAGAAAAAGAGACGACTGTGACTGGTGTGAAAACCGCTCCCGCTCTCTATTGTAGTTCCACCGTCCCCCAGGCAAGGGGGGGAAATTCAACACTTCCTCTCTGAAGGTTTTAAAAGCAGACAACGTTTTTTTGTCTTCTTCTCTTCTTCTCGGCTCACGGCTCTTCCACATTGTTCCGCGAACAAAGCCCAAAAAAGCCTGTCTGCCGGGGTGTCCGGGGGGAGTGGGGGTGAGAGGGTGAGGATCAGTCTGAACACTCACCCTGGTGTCGCACGGTCTTGCGGGG
>NW_007585432.1:0-418 GCF_000523025.1 Cynoglossus semilaevis | reverse complement strand
GAGGGGGAGGGAGGAGGCAGGGTAGGAGGAAGGGGAGAAGGGTGGGGGGCTCTGTTCCAATGTTAGTAATGCAACATATCGCCCCTGTACCGTGACAGGTATCGTGACAGGTATCGTATCGTGACAGGTATCATATCATGAAAGGTATTGTATGGTGATAGGTATCGTGACAGGTATCGTATGGTGATAGGTATCGTGACAGGTATCGTGACAGGTATCGTATCGTGACAGATATCGTATGGTGACAGGTATCGTATGATGACAGGTATCGTATCGTGACAGGTATCGTATCGTCAGATTCTCGCTGACACAGACCGGTGATGAAAAATGAAAACGTTCGGAGAGAGAAGAACATTCTTCTTCTTCTTCAAAAAAAAAAAGACTTGACCCCATGAGGTAGAACACACCGGAGAACATT
>NW_007585431.1:2149-2485 GCF_000523025.1 Cynoglossus semilaevis | reverse complement strand
TGTGTGTGTGTGTGTGTGCTGCAGGTGACAGCCACAGGCCTCATAATCACAGGTCAAAGGTCAGGGACTCTTTTCTGTGCACGTGTGAAACACAGGGTGGAGGTGAACAGGTGGAGTTCAGGCCTCCACACAGGAGGTGTCGACGTAGACGTAGACGTTCCTCAGGGTCCAGAGTTATTACACACACACACACACACACACACACACACACATATATATCTATAGACAGAGAAATAAATAAACCAAACCTGCGTTCAGGGACTGGACTCACTGAGACGTTCGTCGGTCGTCGGCTTCACCTTTCAGCCCAGGTGGCGCTGTAATGATGAGAGCCCC
>NW_007585431.1:0-211 GCF_000523025.1 Cynoglossus semilaevis | reverse complement strand
GTGTGTGTGTGTGTGTGTGTGTGTGTGTACCCGTTCTTCTATACTGTCTCCTTCAGTAAACTGCTCACCCACGTAACCAAAAATACCCATAATCCTCCTGTGCGCCTACATTCAGTTAGATTCCAGCACGAGGACCATGTGACTCGTTGAGTGGTCGGTGGAAGTCCAAGTCCTGCGGACGTAGACTTCAGTGTGAATCGGTACCAACATC
>NW_007585430.1:0-2500 GCF_000523025.1 Cynoglossus semilaevis | reverse complement strand
AAAAAGAGCCAACCTTGTTTGTCTGTTTGTGTCTGTGTATCTGCATGTGTGTCTTTGTCTGTGTGTGTGTCTGTGTGTGTCTGTGTGAGTGTGTGTCTGTGTCTGTGTCTGTCTGTGTCTGTGTCTGTGTGTGTCTGTTTGAGTGTCTGTTTGTGTCTGTGTGTGTCCGTGTCTGTCTGTGTCTTTGTCTGTCTGTGTGTGTCTGTGTCTGTGTCTGTGTGTGTCTGTGTCCGTGTCACAGCTCAGTGTTTGAATTGTGTCACTGCATCAACTCCATCAGACTGAATCACTGTTCAGGAACATTAGGACTTTATTTAAGTACAGAGTATGGTCACATGACCTGTAGAACAGACAGAGGCACCTCAGCAGACATGTGACTCCTCCTCCTTCACCTGCTCCTCCTCCTCCTTCACCTGCTCCACCTTCTTCTCCTCCTCCTCCTCCACCTGCTCCACCTCCTCCTTACCAACTGTGGGTTGACGTTGTGCTCGTCTCGTCTACAGGTCATCATTGAAAGGTATAAAGGAGAGAAGCAGCTCCCCATCCTGGACAAGACCAAGTTCCTGGTGCCAGACCACGTCAACATGAGTGAACTGATCAAGATCATCAGGTGAGAATTCTCCTGCTTCTCAGAGAGGAGTTCGTCCGTGTTTCACCAGACGGTGAAAATTTATGACGAAACATATTTGCGGAAAAAAAGAAATTCAAATTTTTCTCTTTCCTGAATAGTTCATGTAAAGTGGATTCCATCCTAAATAAATGTCCTTGAAGAGAGTTTTTGAATTTAGATAATAACAGATGTCCTATCCTGCACTTTGCCCACCAGGAGGCGCCTCCAACTAAACTCCAACCAGGCCTTCTTCCTGCTGGTGAACGGCCACAGCATGGTGTCGGTGTCGACTGCCATCGCCGAGGTGTACGAGCGCGAGCGGGACCAGGATGGCTTCCTCTACATGGTCTACGCCTCCCAGGAGACCTTTGGCCAGTAATCCTTTCTCTTGTTCTTCAACCACCTGGCTGGTGATTGGACAATTGTAGTTCCTCGCCCCTCCTCCTCCTGACTGCCGCAATCCAATCAGGCTCCAGATCTGCAAGCAGTGAAGAATCTTCAAAAAGTTTGAACAGAACTCCGCTGAAAATTAAGACTTTTCCCATGTCTTTGTTTCTCTACCGCCCTCCTGTGGTAAAATCATGTTATGGCCGTGAAGTACATTTTATGGTTTATTAAGGCCGTTTATTTCATTGTTACAGTTTGGCTTTTATTTACTGTAGGTAAAGTTGTTTTTTGAGTCTTTTGGGGATCAGGGCTAAAGGAAAAAGTTTTCTTTTTTCTTTTTTTTTTTAATGATGTTTTTAATCACAGTCTGAGGTTGGAGAACTGATAAACTGATGTTTGCTGTGTCTCATCACCTTTTCCTCTTCCGTCTGTCTGTGTGTGTGTGTGTGTGCGCAGATTTGCGCATCTGCCTTATAGCCTTTAAAGCATCTTCTCAACTGTAACGAAAAGATGACAGGTGTGGGAGAGGAGGAAGGTCGCGTCTATTTTTTTTTGTTTTTGTTTAGAGAACTATTAGTTTTTGTTTTTTTTTAAAGTCCGGGTCGGAGTTAGACCAACGTCAGACGTGAAAGTCAGGAATTTGAGGAAAGAGGTGCAAATTCTGTGGTTGGCTGAAAAACCTCTGATTAAACAAAATAAAATGATAGTAAAACAAACACCCTTCCATGTTCCCTCACATGTGCCGTGCTGTTCAGACAGGACAGAGCGGTCGGACCTGTCAGCGAGAGAGTAACCAAGTAGTCACTAAAATCAGAGCCGTTTTTTTTTTTTTTTTTGGCTGCATGTGTAAAATAAAAATCCGAGACAGTTTTCCTGTAAATACTGACGATAGAGAGAAGAGAGTGTGACGTTCAAAATACAAATAAAATAAAAAAATCCTACTTTTCTGTGGCGTTTTCCAGAGCTTGCGGGTTCAATTCCCCAACGGCACCTTTGCTGGTCACATGTTGTTTTGGTTTTTTTTCCAAAGGGCTTCACTCTGAAAGAAATGAATATGTGTTTGATTGTTCTGACGTCTTTCATCACCATCATCATCTGTTTTTATTTGACAGGATTTTATCGTTTAGTTTAGTTTTTAAATTTAACGTCTTTTTCATTTCAGGCGGTTCTTCACCGTCAACGGTTTGTAAATGTTCTGTGTGTGTGTGTGTGTGTGTGTGTCTTGCAGAGGATTGAATCATCTGTGATTTTCAGACACACACACATCAGCTATATCCTGCAGTTTTCACTCATGTATTTATGGTTTTTGTAAGCAATTAAGACAGAAATAAACAATAAAGAAAAGTAAATACTCCCACTGTTTTGCCTTCTGATTATTTTTAAAATGTTTTATTATATGGTACACGTTTTACAACAATGTACGCTGCGCATTTATTTTAATGTTATTTATTTCTAAGCTACAGCCAGCTGAAAAAGTTGACCTTTGAAAACCTTTAAAATGTT
>NW_007585429.1:0-2503 GCF_000523025.1 Cynoglossus semilaevis | reverse complement strand
TTTAGAGATGTGAATACCATACCATGATGAAGAATACCATAACGAGAATCTTAAATTGATGAAGGTGCTATGAAAATGAATGCCATCCATCCATCCATTTTCATCCGCTTATCCGTTACCGGGTCGCGGGGGCAGCAGTCGCCACCCAAATCACATTGCACCGTACCAAACCTTCCTGCGGGTGGTGAGTCCACTGGAAGGTACCAACCGCCCTAACCGGGATTCGAAACTTGCCCAGGAGGTGAACCCTGGGGTTCCACACCAATGACAGAGACATTGCCTCTGGGCCAAAGCGCCACATGAAAATGAATGTGTTATGAAAAACCTTGTATTAGGAGCCATAATGCAGGATAAGAGACTTTGGCATTCATCAATGATAAACAGGAGGGAAATGTTGGAAGAATTGCATGTATTATCATTGGTTCATGCTGTACTGTCGCTTTAACAAACCACTTGCTTCCCATATTTACTCCAGTGTATTGCTGCCGCTTTAACAAATTGCTTACTTCCCATCTTTTCCTTGTCACACCCCCATTCATACCCATTTACATATCCAGCTTCCTACCCCATATACTCACACTAAATCAAATGTTATGTTGTCTGATACTTTTGTAAACTAAATAAAAGAGCAGGGGAAGGGTGCAGCAACTCGGAGTTGATGAGGAAGCTGCCAGAAGAGCAAGCTGCATTCTCCTCTTGTAAGAAAAAGATCCGGACGCCTTTGTGTTGTTACTTTGTCGTCACTTATGTTAGAATAAACCTAACAGCATCTAGCATTAGCAGTGGCGATAATTCATACTAAATAAACATATAAATAGTATGCTCATGTCTGCCCCCTCTGGTGGAGCAGGGTACTGTCCTGTTTTCATCTTTTCACTGGATTTTTTTTTTTTTTTGCAAAATCAAAAATTATATTAGCGACATACAGAGAGACAGAAATGGAAACTCACCGTTAGAGAGAGAAAAACCCGAGGTCAGGCTCAGGTCAACACTGTCTCACCTAGTGTTTCTACGTCTGTGATGACTGCTGGTGTTGATAAGTGCTAACCGTTTTATTCTACTTATTTTACTTTGTGTTTTCCAGAGCAGAACTCTGCCCGCAGAAAACTTCTTCAACCTGGACCGAGTGAGGGAAAAGTGGGAGGAAAAACCGGAGGAGAGAAAACAGGATCCAAAACAGGAGGAGGAGTTCCTGCTGCTCTCTCACCGACGAACCTCATCACGACAGTGTTCAGACTGAGAGAAGAGATGAATTGAGAGGAGGAGCAGAGAACCAAGGTGTGTTTGTGTGTGTGTGTACGTGTGTGCGTTCTTTGTTTTAAATGTCTGCTTCCTCGTGGGCACAAGCAAACACAATTAGAACCAATAATTTCCTGTAAACAGGGTGTCAACAGTTTACAATGTGACATCAAATTTTAGTTTAGCTCAGCGGTTCTCGATTATTTTGAGAACCACACCAGCTGCAGAAGTTTTTAGCATAATAGGCAGCCACGGACCACAAACAGCAGCTCTTCAAAATTCACAATTCTGCCTCCCCTAGTGGTGGAGTTCATCAAGTGCGTTAGTACTTCAGATATGCACTCCGTCACAGAGAAACTTGACTGGGGCGACAAATTAATCGCCCTTAAGCCATCAGATTTGATGACGCTAGTTGGATAAATTTCTGTTGTATGAGCATATCTCATGTAGCAGCGCAGCTATTGGCTGTTGCTGCGGCACTGTTTCAAGCTCCCCAGAAACTCTGAAGAGGCTAGGAGCGAGATGAACGAAAGCTATGTTACGGTGCATTTTAAACATACTTGCACTCAAAACGAGTGATTATTGTTATTGTCTAAAACGTCATGGAAGTTTAATTGTTTGCTGATGATTCACATACCTAAAATTTACCTACATTTATGAGATTATGTTTGTTTTGTTTTTGTTTTTTTGCTCCTGGTGTAGATTCAGGAGGAGAAGGAGGAGCTGGAACTGTCCTGCGCTCAACTGAAGAGTGATGTCAGGATGTACCTTCAAAGAAACAAACAAATCCTCGGACAGCTGGAGGAGGTGATCAAAGAGAGGGACAAGGTGAGGAGCAGGAGGAACAGGAGGAGGTGGTGGTCAGATCTCACCATCTTGTTTAATTTTGTTCTGATTTCTCGGCCTCTGAGGCACGCATCAGTGTTGATCATGTCAGGTAGAGCCTCTAGATAGAGGCGAGGTGTGCAGTCCGCGTGACAGATGGGTTCAGCTCAGGTGCGAGACTACACCAGGGATAATCTCTGAGATCTTCCTTATTTGCGTTAATGTTGTTGGTTTCCGTGGACAAGTTGGTGAACTTTTTCTGAAACTGTTAACTAACGTTAACCTCCAAATGTCCGACTTCTACAGCTATGTGTGGGTCATGACCTCTGAGCTGTGGCCCTCTGATTGTTACAGGCTTTGGCATCGCAGGCACAGCAGCAGGAGGAGGTCCGGATGCTCCTGCGGGACAAGGATCACTACAGGGAGCTGGTCAGGCAGC
>NW_007585428.1:2135-2521 GCF_000523025.1 Cynoglossus semilaevis | reverse complement strand
TCTTCTTCTGTTGAAACTCATCTCCCGACAGGTTTAGATAAACTCCTTTGATCCTCCGCTCTGTCGGAGCTGAGATCTGAGGCTCAGAGAACTTCCTTTTTAGTCCCGGCTCTGAACAATAAAGAGAAACATTTTACTTCTATCAGCGTTGATTTTTTATGTATTTCCTCTGAACTGTATTTTTCCTTGAAGTACTTCTGTGTACTGTAGGTAGTACTGTTAGCATGATTGCAGTGTTGTTCCCGTCAGGCTCGGCGCACAGCGGCGTTGAACCCCCGACTGTTGCGGTCTGTCACAGACCTGAGGTCGACAGAGTCGAGGATTCAGCTGCTGCTGTTGAATCATGGGAAATCCACGGTCAGGGGCCGCCCAGTCCCGTCTGAGGC
>NW_007585428.1:0-841 GCF_000523025.1 Cynoglossus semilaevis | reverse complement strand
CGTCAGAGCCGCAGCGTTTGAACCGCAGACCTTTAAAAGTAGAGCAAGGCATCACGTCCTGAGTGTGTGTGTGTGAGTGTGTGTGTGTAAGGAGAAAAACACAATATTTTAGTATATATATATATATATCAGTATATATTGCATAGCAAATAATATGTCAGAGCTCTGGACATATTATTGATTTTTTCTTCTATTTTTTTCTTGTTTATTAGACGGTGGAGTCACTTCCTGTCAGAGCAGGAAGTTGACGTTTGAGAATTCGAACACCACAGCTAATGTTTCAGACACTGGAGTTTCGATATCATTGGATAAACTTTTGTCGCTGCACCTTCAACATCAAACTGCTGCAGGATTTTCTTTTTAGCTCTTTAATCAAATATCCTTTTTTTCCCATTGATAAAAGTTTGAGATTTCGTGCTGCGATTATTTTGAATTATTCCTCTTTTTGGACCGTTCTCACATGATGACAGTAGTAAAAATGGAATTAAATGATTTTTTTCATTTCTGGACGTTCTGCCGTCCCATCATCTCATTCAATCAACTCTTTTTTTTGCCTGACCAGCTTTATATCCGACCAACTCAGGGGAAAAGTTGCTGGATGTGCAAACAATCCATTTAGATTTCTCTGAGATCGTCTGTTCTTAAATCAGTGACTAGAACACTTAGTTTGATTACCTTTGTTTTCAATTCAATACTTTAATCCAGTCTGCTGCTCTGACTCCGCCCCCTCCTCCCCGCTGGTATGACTCCGCCCCCTGCTGGTCCTTTCTGAGGTTCTACACCTCAGCGTGACCTCATGAGTTCAAATGAGAAGATGAAGTTTCAGTTTGAGTGCAAAAAA
>NW_007585427.1:1975-2523 GCF_000523025.1 Cynoglossus semilaevis | reverse complement strand
ACTGCTGCCCTCCAGTGGTCAGACAGTAGAATTGTTCGCATCTGCTTTTTTCTTTTTCTTTTTTCAAATGTTAAAAAAGTGGCTCATATAGAGGAGAATAATAAGAAATTGATATATCAAAATAAAAAATAAAAAAATAATTATAACTAAATAATAATTCATATTTATATTGAACAAAAACATATATATATCTGGGTTTCTGTGTTGAATGTCAGACACCGAGGTGGCCGTCCAGTGGAACGACGACGGCCCGTTCATGCTAACATTCACACCTGGTGGTCCGCGATAGAACTTCTTCTTCTTCTTCTTCTTCTTCTTCTTCTTCTTCTTCTTCTTCTTCTTCTTCTTCTTCTTCTTCTTCTTCTTCTTCTTCTTCTTCTTCTTCTTCTTCTTCTTCTTCTTCTTCTTCTTCTTCTTCTTCTTCCCAGCCCCGATCCCCTTCGAGCCTCCTCCAGCAGCTGAACTGGCAACAGGAGCCGGCGCTGACAGGAGGTGCATTTAGTCCTGGAGCGGCCGCCGAGGCACACGGGCCTACCAGCAGAAGACTC
>NW_007585427.1:0-1614 GCF_000523025.1 Cynoglossus semilaevis | reverse complement strand
TATGCAATATATATAGTATGTATGTATATATGTATATATGTATATATGTATGTATATACTGTACATAGATGGGTGGACATTCAACATAAGGCCTGTGGAACACTGCGGTACTGATGATAGAAAGTCCAAATACATGAAAATCAGCTGAGGAAAAATTCCACCGAGACAATAAAAAATGTTTTTAAAAATGTTAAATTGCAATTTTTTTTTTGCCATTAGCGCCACCACCGAACAAAAATCTCTTTTTTTAAATATTCGAGTTTAAATTCACTAAAAAAAATGAAATGTTTAGTTGAATACGATGCTAATATAGTGGCAGGAATTGACGAAAGAAAAAAAAATCTTCAACAGCTCTGATCATTTTTTCTTAAGTTTTAACAACCATCTGCTGCCACCTAGTGAAAGAGGATTGCATTGCGCTTTGACAAATTAAAAAAGAAAAATAATTTGTAATAAATAAACAATAATTTTGGGACATTTGGATTATTTTCTGCGGCACACTCAGCGTTAATCCTCTTACGTACTGTACTTTTTTTCCCAGCATGCTCTCCTTCGCCATGTCTGTTCAAAACTCTAGATTTTAAGGTGGAATTTTAAGGTGGCATTTTAACAGTCAGAGGTCAACTCAGGGTCAGAGCAGAAGGAAGGTGATATCAAATGATGATGCGGGGGGTGGGGGTGAGGGGAGGGCTGCTGTGATGCATGTGAGGCATGAGTGAAGATTAGCGCGATTAGCGGCGGTTAGCCTCAAAGCTCACATCTGACGACTTCCACCGTTATCAGCAAGAGGCCGAAGAATCAGGAAGTAAATGAGGCGACGGACGAGGACGTGAAGTTTTGATTCCACAAAGACCTTGGGGAAAAAAACTGAAAAACTGTGAGAAAAACTCGCTCACGCTACTCTTGAACATCGACGACTCCAAATGCGCACAAGGTCGTTGTACTGCTAAATGCTAATGTAATGCTAATAACAAAACTTAGCAACCAAATACATGAAGTAGCTAACATATATAAACAAAGGTTAACCTAGACTAGAGCATTGTTTCCCAAAAACTGTGACCCTCAGGTGGGTCACAAGAATTATTTTTGGGGGTGGTCGCCTCCTCCTGTTTCCCAGGAGTTTACGAATAACGTCTATTGACCTCGTCGCGAAGGTTTGCGACTTTTAAAATATGGGTAAAGAAAAATTTGTGAAACAGTGGCCTAGAAGATGCTAAGAGTTAGCAAATTGGCCGCAATAGACAACAAAATCAGTTAGCAATAGCCACAGTTAGTAACACGTATTTGTGGGTTAGTCACACGTTAGTCTGGTTATGGTTATGGTTCTGTTAAAGGCTATAATGTATTACGTCCTCACGAGTCATTAATACCAGACTGCATGTGTGGGGTTTGTTTACACGTGTAAACAAACTTCTTGTCAACACCAACCATATTGTCCGTCCACCTGTTGTCCACACACACATTTGTCGCTGCCTGGGTGGGAGGACACCAGGGACATTTGGGGGTCGGGGGGCCTCACTCACACCACCAGTATATGTGTGTGTGTGTTGTTTAGAGTGCTATTGCCAAGGACCAATCACGTAACAATAAAGGAAGTCAGGTGACGTCCATATT
>NW_007585426.1:2258-2530 GCF_000523025.1 Cynoglossus semilaevis | reverse complement strand
CACACACACACACGTACATGTACATGTTGTGCAGAGGGACACGCGTTCATAAAATCACAGACGTGTGCATGCGTTCATGCATACACACACACACACACATACACGTACCCGGCTCGTCGGAGCGTCTTCTTTTTGACACTACATCACTGTCAGCTCCACTTTGGCTGCGGCGCCGTGTGTGTGTGTGTGTGTGTGTGTGTGTGTGTGTGTGTGTGTGTGTGTTAGTTATCCACCGCGGCCGCGTCAGGAAAAGTTGAGCGCTCTTGACATCG
>NW_007585426.1:0-280 GCF_000523025.1 Cynoglossus semilaevis | reverse complement strand
GAGAGACAAGTCTCACCCTGATGGGGGAGGAGTCAACGCTCTCATCAGTGTCAACACTAATGTTTATGGTAAAACAACAAACACAGTACACACTGGTCCAGACCAGGGGTCAGACCAGGGGTCAGACCAGGGGTCAGACCAGGGGTCAGTCTGTGGTCCTGGACTACAGTGGGTGGCGCGGTGGTGCAGTGTGGTGTCAGTGCTGCAGGACAAACAACAACAACAACTGTTGTCATATTGGAGTGACAGATACACAGAGGCAGTGCATCATGGGAGGGAG
>NW_007585425.1:2308-2534 GCF_000523025.1 Cynoglossus semilaevis | reverse complement strand
GTACCGACCCCTGGTCCAGGAGACACAGATCGGGTCCAAGTGAGAGCTGAGGCTGAAGGACAGCAGCGGAGACGATAAATACCAGTGATTTACGGTACCATGGAGCGTGGGAGTCGCCGTGGAAACAGTGCAGGATGTGCTGTTATCTGGACGGAGCAGTTAGAGCCGGGCGGGGGTTTTCAGAGGGCAGTCTTTATGACTCACCAGTGCACTGACCACAGCCCAT
>NW_007585425.1:0-292 GCF_000523025.1 Cynoglossus semilaevis | reverse complement strand
CCCCCCCCACACACACTCTTCTGCTCAAACAAGCTTTCATTAGCTCAAATTAACTCCATCACCCAGAGAGTTGGAGTCCAGGCGGAGGGCGAGGCTGCCGACCCAGGACGCAAACGTGGCCTGACGTGGGTTAGCGTTAGCGTTAGCATCACGAGCCGCTTCTCTGCTTCTCTACTGGGCTCGTGTCCCGACCGTCCGTGGTTGGTGTTCTGATAAAAAGGACGGAACCGAGGCTAACTTGACAACCGCTAGGTGAGGTTGTGCCAAGGCAGAACCAGAGGTTTAGAACCGG
>NW_007585424.1:0-2596 GCF_000523025.1 Cynoglossus semilaevis | reverse complement strand
CTTTTGTCTTTGAGGATTACTCCTGTTTGAATATGTCTCTGGAGATCAGATCGTTATGTCTCTGGAGCTGGACGAGATCAGATCGTGGAGAGATTTCCACCAATTTCACATTCAAAAAACAGATGGTCTGTCTCCAAATATAACAGTTTTCTTCCACAAATTTAAATCTTCCTTTCACAAATTTGTTTAAGGGATAAATGTTGTTTATAGTCTTAAAACTAACTTCTTTACACTTTGGGGGAATTGGAAATCTTAAGTATTTAGTTTGAATAGTTGATGTTTCAGATTTGTTATAATCTCTAAGAGTGAGGGAGCTTTTTGTTCTACCTGGATATAAGGTGTTTACGAAGTACAGCCTTAAAAACTAATTATTGCATTTTTCATTTACATTTTCATTTCACCTTGTGTAAATTTGGAGTTGGTATTTTCAAATTATTATTCATAATCGATTGGATAAAGACTATTGGGAATTTCTGAGAGACTTTCTTGTATATCTCACTGGAGCAACTCATGCCATATTTAAAATCTTTCAGTTCAAGAATGTTTCCATGTCCATCCATTATATGTATAACAGAACAAATTTGATTTTTCATCCAGTCTTCCATAAACACAGACCTCCCCAGACTCAATATCACCCTGTTGTTCCACAATGGGACATGAAATTATGCTTGGATAAACCCGCAAAAATTAAAAGCCTTATATAAGCCTTATATGAGGCAACACAACTATCAGTGTACATGTTACACTGACAGCTGTGTTATACACTGTGTATAAAAAACTATAGTGTGTTGCTTTTATGAATCAATGAACTGTTGCAGAGAACACAGAATTGTACTTCTGCATGTAAAAAAAACATTTTGAACTTGAAAAAAAGACACATGGTTGATTCTTACTTTCCCAAAATGTTTGAGTCCTCCTCAAATTTAGGAAATAAAAATCCAAACTTAAATTATCCACCCATAGCGAACCAAAAATACCATCTGCTTCTGTGTTCCATCATTTTATCAGTGTACTGCAGCTTGCAGTCATATATATAGTATATGAAAAATAATAGCCAATCATTTATTTTTTTCCCTGGTTAATGATTTCTGCTCCTGAACCGCACAGTGTCTGTGCCCTGCCTTTTCCGACTCACTATGGATTGTATTTCAAGACGGAAACATTTCTCAAAACTGGACTTCCGGTCCAAACAGAAGATGATAAGTGATGGAAGAACAACGCCTGAGCTAATAGGTTAGCTTCAAACTACGGGACAGAAGAGTCGTTCTTTTCAAATGGAGTGGTACAAACGAAAAGACTGGCTGTGGCTGTCCTGTTAGAAACCGCCTTTATGTCTATCCTTGTCTTTTATTTATTGGATACTGTGAAATGAAAAATTTGCATTAGCCAAATGGCCAGAAATGGCCTGTTTTGTGTGTGTTTATATTTAATAAACATGTAATAAAAACGTATTAGTTCACTAGTGTGGTTTATTGGAAGTTGGAATAATTGACCAAAAATCAATACTATATTATGACGTTTCCCAGAAATAAAAAAGATAAAAGTCCCAGAAATGCTAAAGAAAATCCCAAAAATACTATTATTCATATTCTGTCAAAAAATTGCCAAAAGAATTTAATAAAAGACTGACTTAAAGTCAGTTCTTAAAAAAAGTATAAAACTCCAGACGCCCCCAAATGATGTATGTATATTTATGTGCATATAGTGACATGTCAAAAACAGGAGTGTATAGTTCTTGATAAAACTCACTTATATAGTGAGACATAAAATGTGCCCTGTTTATAATCTGTGCCAAACACTACACCTGTTAAACTCAGTGTAGATAAATGGTACACTGAAGTCTGTGATTTTACTTGGCATGATACCCAGCAGGCTGGTCTTAGCAGCTACTCGTGTCCTCATGTGGACGCTCTTGTCCCGACGAGGCGGGGTCTCAGCCAGTATTCCATTGGGCCAATAGGAATCTCTGTTTGAATAGTCAGCTGTTACTTCCAATTATAGTGACCGTCGAGGTTCAGTAAGGTGCAGAGGTGGTGGTGAATAGGCTTACCTGAACCTCTTGATATAATCCGCCACAGGTTACAAGTTGAATTCTGAATTCTTTTCCACACATTTTATGATCTGTAATCATCATGTGAAACTAACATTTGATGACATTTCTTTAATAATAAACCACTGGGTGTCTCAGAACTGTTGATAGTGTCTCCGTATGTGGCTCGGATGAGCTGCTGCAGCAGGTTCTTGATGTTCCTGTGCAGCCACTGGTTTTTCTCCTTCAGATCAAACACCTCGTCCATCAGCAGCAGCATGACCCTCAGTGGGATGTTGTCATCCACCTGGACAGACAGGGCATTCAATGGCTGTTTTTGTCAAGCACAGAGACGGATAAGGACAACACAACCCACTCACGTTGTCGTCAAGCTGTGCAGATACTCGACAATGTTCAGGGTCAATTTCAGCCTTAGGAAGAAGTGGAGGCACCTGGGAGCGCAGAGGTCGGACCATACAAAAGCAGAGGTTCCGTCAATGAAGGCATGAAGACAAACAGCAGAGGTTAAATAGAAGTAATGATGGTTTCACCTTTAGTATGGACTGT
>NW_007585423.1:0-2606 GCF_000523025.1 Cynoglossus semilaevis | reverse complement strand
AAATACTTTCGCAAGGCACTGTATTTACACACTTTTTTTCAATTTTTTTTTTTAAAGATTGAATTAAAGCAGAAAAAAACATAGTATGAAGTTAGGTGTTTGACTAACGTTTCTTAAAAAATACAACTACAAGGTTGTCGTCCTGAACTCCACCAGGTGCAGTTCCCTCTTGGAGCCGTGAACCGTAACCAGCAACAAGTCAACCACAGAAGGCTTGACTCTTACCAGGGTCCTGGAACTCAACATCACTGCAGAGACCCTGCTGGTAGACAAGATAATGGCACCCTACTACCAGCAGATGGGAAAAATATAAGAAGAAATGCAAATAAGAAGGAATATAAACTCCAAAAAAAGTCAAGTTTTTTCTTTGTCTTTCTACTGTACTGAAGTCACAGTGTCGTCATATGAAACGGAGATCCTTTAGTATTTATAGGAATTTATTAGACCATGATGCAAAAACAAGACAGACTTGACTCGGACTCCCATTTTGGGACTCGTCAACAATCAATAAGTTCTCTATTTTTACAGTATTAACTGTAACCGTGGTAACCGTGAGAACCATAATACACGGTCATACTAGGACAATGGTAACACTACGGCGCCCGGCCCCAAAGGTGTGGACTCAGGTCGCATGACTCGGACTCCTGTCAGACCCGAGTCATCAATTTGATGACTTTAGGCTCAACTTGACAAAATGTAAAGAGACTTGCAACTCGACTTGGACTTTAACATCCGTGACTCGTGACTTTACTCGGACTTGAGCCCTTTGACTCGACAAGACTCGATACTTTCTCCCAAACCCAAAGATTATGAAGTAAGTTATTAAGGAGTGCTCTGTATCTCTCGTTGCGTACATGCCGTCGACACAACATCAAATTAGACCCACATTGTTTTGACGCAATAGCATCAAGTCAATCAAACTGTCCCACAACCGATGAGAAAGAGCCATCAAACAACGCACGGGTGAGAAAAAATGATACCAAAGATCGTGTTGTTCGGATTTAAAAACTACGAGGTGGTCAACATAAAACGAGCCGCAGTGATCTGTGTAAATATATTATTATTTTCTTTAAAAGGACTCGAAACAGAAACGGCAAGACTTGGGACTTGACTTGACGCTTTTCAGTCTTGACTTGAACCCCACTCGGACTTCGCCTGTCTTGACTTGAGACTTGACTCGGACTTGAGTGCAAAGACTTGAGACTCACTCGTGACTTGCAAAGCAATGACTTGGTCCCACCTCTGCCCAGCACACCTACAGCTAGCTGTACAGCATTAGCCGCAGACAACAGAACACTCGTCACAACCAGAAGAGACTTGAGACTTGACTTGTGACCAAATGCCTGAGACTTGATCAAGTCCCACCCCACAAAGACCCGACTTGGACTTGCAAATAAAGACTTGTGAGCATCAAATGCAAATACATTTGATCTTTGTTCCTCATTCAATTTCATTCCACACTCTAATAAAAAAAAAATATTTCAAATGTTCTATTTCCTGTTACTACATCACAGGTCAAAGGTTTCACCACAAACCCTCAACCAAAGTACCGTATACCAACATATACTACTTATTCGGTACCAGCTGCGGTGGTCATCTCCAATGTACAGACTCAAACAGTGTCGGGCCAGGAATGTCTTCTCCCAACAGGACACCAAATCGCTGTCGTGTCTCCGAACTGTGAGACGGTGACAGTCGGGCAGAAAATGGTTCCGCGAAGAACCTCTAACCCAGTTCACCGTCTGATGTCTTTCATTTAGAAAAAAATGAAAGACCAAAGACAGATCATTTAGTTTAACTTCATTTGGATGTGTGGAAACTGTTCACCGCAGGCAACACAAGACAGCCCATCCTTTTTAGTTTATTGAGACCCAGACCTGGTCCAAATGAGGCGGGAGGAGCCGTTTTTTTCCAGGTCTCTGGTTAAAGTCTAGATGAAGACATTCGTCTAAAAATGTGAACGTTATTTGGGTAAAGGTTGGTGTTAGTCATTACTAGTCAAGGTAATGGGTTTAGAGATGGAGCTCTGCTCAGGCTGCACTAATGAACTGAAGCCTATGTGCACGGGCATGTGTTTGTTTGTCAAAGTCCAAATGTCTTCTCATGAAAAGAAATACATTTTCTTTGTGTTTTTGTTCGCCGAAAAATACACACACACACACACATATACACGTCTCTGATCTGCGGTGAGTTCAATGGAAATTAAACACAGGCGTAAACGAAAGTTGAAAGTTTGAAAAAAACTCGTACCAACACGTGACGTCAGACTTTCACAGACATGACACAGCGACAAAGGCTGAACAAAAACGTACAAATAAAGCCTCCGGAAACACGAGTTTGACATGTTTGAACTGACAGATAAAATCCTTGAATCCTTGAAAAAAAAACAAAAAAACCAACAACTCCCGTCTGTCATTGCTCTGTCACCAAAACACAAACGTCTTCAATTTACCTGCACCTGCATTAAACACCGCTAACTGAAATCAACTGCTAGCCTTTCAAAAAGATCACGCAAAAAAAAATTTTTTCAATACTATTTTTTTTCTCTACGAGAAAATGGCTTGTACAAGCAGAAAACAATGTCATGCCAGAATGTGTGTGTGTGT
>NW_007585422.1:2152-2608 GCF_000523025.1 Cynoglossus semilaevis | reverse complement strand
AAGGATAACAGCTCTGTTCTCCTATTCTATCAGTTATTATGGTAACACAGCTAAAACAGTGGCTTCAGAGGAGAATGATCTGAGAAGAGCATCAGAGGAGGAGGGAGAGAAGAGACGAGGACAAGAACAGATAAGTACCCCTGACACGTCCTGACCCCACACTAATGGCCTCTTTCCTGATGAAGCCATTTTTCCTTCATCTCAAATAATAGGCCTTTGTAACCAAAACCCTGTGGCACATGTCGCCACATGATGAACAGTTGCTGTAGTAAAGAGTCTTTGTCATCTGGTGCTCACTGCTTCCTGATGACTCCCATCTTTCAACACATCACAATAATTCTTTATTTTTTTTCTGCAGGCCTGGGGGGAGGAGGGGGAGGAGGGGAGGGGTATGGGGGGGGCAGTTCACACTGCAGCATGTGAGATAATAGCTGTGGTAATGTAACATACATGTCA
>NW_007585422.1:0-1158 GCF_000523025.1 Cynoglossus semilaevis | reverse complement strand
ATCTATCTGTGTCCCAGTTTGTTGACAGCTGGTCAAAGTTTACCAACCAGGGACGGAACTCTGGATTCAGATTCTCCTGGACCTTGAAGGCCTTGAAGATCGGCCTTGTTTTGATCGGGTGACGCATCTTTAACCACGCAGACGACACAAGACTGAAGATTAGCAGGAGAACAGGAAGTAGCTCCTCCCCTGACTGTAAATAATTCAACGTGATTCATCACATATTTATCAAGAACCGCTAGAAAAACCATGTCAGAGGAATATTCAACTATCAACACCTGGAGTCTGTACCAGGACTGTTGTAGCTAACATTAGCTCTGGTGTCTGTACCAGGACTGTTGTAGCTAGCGTTAGCTCTGGTGTCTGTACCAGGACTGTTGTAGCTACAGTAGCGTTAGCTCTGGTGTCAGTACCAGGACTGTTGTAGCTAGCGTTAGCTCTGGGGTCTGTACCAGGACTGTTGTAGCTAACGTTAGCTCTGGTGTCAGTAGCAGGACTGTTGTAGCTAGCGTTAGCTCTGGCGTCTGTACCAGGTCTGTTGTAGCTAACGTTAGCTCTGGTGTCAGTACCAGGACTGTTGTAGCTAACGTTAGCTCTGGCGTCTGTACCAGGACTGTTGTAGCTAACGTTAGCTCTGGTGTCTGTACCAGGACTGTTGTAGCTAGCGTTAGCTCTGGTCTACTGCAGAGTTGAAGTACTGCAGTGGTAAAGAAAACCGTTCCTGTTACATTTTTACCTCCGTCAGTGCTTTGTGTCAGTGAAGGGATTCGAACCCTGGATCCTAAGATCACAGCTGGATCCTGTACCCACTGGGCCACAGCTGTTATTCCAAAAGTCTGATTTATTTTTTAATCATTTCTATAAATTATAACCATATTTTCCTCTCATTTTTGCCCTGTTTCCCAGCAGCACTCTGCAGAGAACTCTGCTTTTCCTTCAATAATAAATGAAACAACGTTTTATTAAAAATAAAAGAGACGGCGCCGCGGCGTTTGATTCTGTTTTCGTTTCCTACTCCTAGTTTGCGCTAACGTGTGTGTGTGTGTGTGTGTGACTCTTTTACGACAGTGCGGTCACCTGTGTGTCCACTGACGCCTCACCAACAACTCCTGTATAAATAACTATGTTACCCTCAGTCTGTACAAACAGGAAGTTGAA
>NW_007585421.1:2386-2611 GCF_000523025.1 Cynoglossus semilaevis | reverse complement strand
GGCAGCATCAGTAACCAAAAGTATTTGAAATGGCCCTTCCCATTTGGATTCTAATGCTATTCTCTGAGGTTTATTGACCATCACCCATTGACCAGGAATCAGGGAGTGTCCCCCGTCTGGTGGCTCTCCCCATGCCTCTTTCACTTGTTGCTCAGCTGTTTTGACAGCTTCAGTCAATTCAACACAATATGATAATAATGCATCTGATGTAACATGAACGTCCGC
>NW_007585421.1:0-862 GCF_000523025.1 Cynoglossus semilaevis | reverse complement strand
GGAGGGGTTGGAGATGGTGGCCTTTGGCATGACAATATTCTGGGCTTCTAGAATGGCCTGCCAGTTTCCCCAGCGACTCGCGGAGACCTGAGTAGCCCTTCTCATTGCCAACAGAGTGAGAACAGAATGTGGACACTTGATAGTCATCTGTTGATCTAAGACCAAACTTGAAACTAGCTGGATGGCCAAGAAAACCGCTTGTACTGCTCTCAAACATGGTCCGAAGCCTAGTGCCACACTGTCTAACTTAGCAGAGTAGTATCCGACAGGCCTTTGCAAGTCGCCATGCTCCTGAGTTAAGATGGCAGTCATGTAACCATCTTTTTCGTTGACATATAATGTAAACGGCATCTCGGTGTTAGGTATACCAAGAGCAGGTGCTTCACACAGAGCTCTTTTTAAGGACAGGAAAGCTTCTGTTTGTTTTGGCTCCAAGACTATGCATGTTTTGGAGTCTCTCTGACCCTTCAACAGGTCATTTAAGGGTTGGGCTATTTCACTATATGATTCCACCCATGCCCTATTGAAATTACACAGGCCTAGGAAAGAACGTAGTTCTTTCACAGTGGTTGGCTCTTGTGCACTTCGTATGGCCGCTGTTCTGTCCTGTGTGATCTCTCGTTTGCCGTGGGAGATCTTTTGGCCTAGGTATATCACCTCTGGTTGCCCAATTTGAGCTTTTTCCAGGCTTGCCTTGTGGCCTTTTTTATGGAAAAAGTCTAAAAGTGCAGACACATCTTTGTCATGTTCTTCCTCTGTGGTGGAGGCAATGAGCACATCATCAACATAATTAATTACTACGGATGTTATTTTTGGCATGTCATCAGAGTTCAAGTGTTTTTGTACAGCTTGATGGTACAAA
>NW_007585420.1:1862-2617 GCF_000523025.1 Cynoglossus semilaevis | reverse complement strand
CGATGGAGGCTGCATTATGCTACCTGCGTATGAGAGGAGGAAGAGGAGGAGGAGGAGGAGGCGAGAAATGACTGTCAGGAGTGACACGTGATGACTAGGCTTGTGAGACACGCCATTAGCATGACTTGCACACACGTGAAAATGTCTCTGTGTGTGTATGTGTGAGAGAGTGAGAGAGAGAGAGAGATAGGTGATGACTATAACTATGACGAGCTCCATCTCACCGTCACATTCCCCTTTGTTGGCAGATGGGCTTCACGTGAGAGAAGATGAGCAGTGGGCGTCATGGGAACAACAGGCGGCCACGCTGGTGTAACGCATCGCAACTAAGTGGCGTTTTAGCTCGATTCCTGGTCAGTGTCACGGCACAGCTGCTGCGGATTTGAAACGCATATATATATACATATATGTATGCAAATACATATATGTATGCACATACATATATACATACATATATGTATGCACATACATATATGTATATACACACATACATATACACACATATATGTATATACACACATTCATATATACACACATATGTATATACACATATACATACATATATGTAAATACACATATATATGTATATACAGACATACATACATATATGACTGGGACCAGGGAAACTAATTTCGTTCATCCAATGTCTAACATGTGTTGCAATGACAATAAAGAACCTCGAGTCCCTGATATATACACATACATATATATGTATATACATATATGTATATATACATATATGTATATGTATATAT
>NW_007585420.1:0-565 GCF_000523025.1 Cynoglossus semilaevis | reverse complement strand
ACCTTGGCCTCCTTCAAAACATTTTCTGTTGACTAAAAATGTCCGCGACCTAAAGGAGGAAATACTGAAAAAAAAAAAAAAAGTCTTTGGAAGACCACTCACCAGTTGTTGTCCTTTCTCCACCTCCTCAGTCAGAAAGTGGGCTGACCAAAACGGTATTCTTGTACGATTCAGCAGCAGCCTCTCTGCAGCAGACAAAACAAGTTCAATTATCACCTGCAGAAAGTCATGAACGCTTCATAGAAAAAAACATTAATACATTCATCATCTAGAGAAAGTTAAAAAAAAAATAATAATAACAAAATAACAAAAACTCACTGAATAAAGGAGCAGGCAAGAGAAAAAAAACAACTAGACTGAGTGAGGGAGTGAGTGACACCAGGTGACAGCAGTGGCACTGATTAGACACACAGGTGCGTGTAATGACACTGATTGCCCAGCAGGAAGAAAGGGTGACAGACAGACAGACAGACCTCACACTTTGAGCAATGAGTACAGTGAGTGACAGCTTGATTTGCCGATACTCCTCCCTCCAAATGTGACGGCTTACATGATTTGTGTCAAA
>NW_007585419.1:0-2622 GCF_000523025.1 Cynoglossus semilaevis | reverse complement strand
ACATCTTTACTGAATGAACCTTTAATTGTTTTGCTGACTGAAAGGCATTTAATTATTCTGCAACTAAGAACATTTCTTCCCATTAGTTTCAACTAAAGGTGGAAAAGGAAAGGAAAAAGCCTTTGGAGGAGAATGTTTCTCATTGAAGAATTCAACTCCGTATTTTTCAATTCTCATTCTTTAGACGACCTACAGAACGATTTCACTTTTACTCTGTTGTTTTTTAAAAAGTTGAACAACAAGACAGGGTCAATGTACCGTCATCATGTCATCACACTTCATGTCGGGCTCGTCTTCGTCCTCGCTCTTGTTGTAGAACTTTCTGAAGAAGTTGAAGGCCACCACAGTGTAGAGATAGACCACCACGGCCAGGAGACCCACGGTCAGGACCAGCTACAGGGACACAACATTTGGCAAGTCTTTGTTTTGGAACATCTAGTCCATGTATCATATGCCTTGGAGTTTAAGTCTTATGTGTACTTTGGTTCCCTCTGCTGGCTGAGTGACCTACCTGCTTGCCGTTGTGCGTGACTGAAGACAGGATGGTGCGCAGCGTCTTGAAGCCCATGGCGATGTCCAGCAGATGAGCAGCGAAGAAGAAGTTGTTGAAGTGTCCGAAAACGGACATGGTGGTGTACCAGATCAGGTAGAGGAAGGACTGCAGGACAAAAAGGGGAATTTTGTTTTGTTTTCCACTCAGAGAATTTCAACAGTATATGATTATCGTCTTCCATTTGACTCATTTCTAATTGTTTAATCTGTTTTATGCAGAACAGAATCACCCCTGGAAAGGCTGCACTTTTTTTTTGTGAAATAAAAACTGACATTTAACAAAAAGAAAAATATATGATTTTTAAGACAGAATGTACTCACGTTGTCAGTCAGAACAACACCCATTTTCCAGATATGGTACTTTGTGTCAATGGAACTCAACCTGAAAAAAAAATCATCAAAAAAAATTTCTCTCATTCAGAAATGATGTTTTTTGTCATTCTTAGTACAAATTATACACAAAACGTTACAAGCAAAGGGCTTAGAAGATCTTCAAAGAGCCAAACCCCCCCCCCAAATATCTATACCAAGCATGTTTTGATGCATTTTAAGGCATTTTTTTTATTTCTTTGCATATAAGGATTTATTTTTGTCAACTGTTAACATGTCAATTTTTTTTGTGCATTTATAGCACAAAATATCTGCACAAGATTTGCTGTGTTTACTAAAACACAATGAAAAAAACAAACAAAACAAAAACAGTCGGTTCTTACCAGGAGACCAGCGAGGCTTCCTTCTCCACCGTTTCTACTGTGGGGTCAAAGTCCAGAGCGGTCTTATCCAGACCCAGGAGCTCGGCGATGCGTTCAGCTCCATATAGGTCGCCATATTTGTTGATCACCTGCACACACATGCTCCACAGTGTAATGGCTGTAGTCCATACATGAAGACGTGACGTCTTATAAAGATAGTTTACGACGTGTCTTCTCAAAAAGGACAAATACTTCATCTTTAGGAAAGTACACACTGAACTTCAGCATCAGGGTCTTACCTTACGCTTAATAAACTTGTCCCAGTAGTTGTTGGGGAAGGACCTGCAATAAAAAAAACGTATTAGCAACTATTTAAATTTGTTTAAAAAAAAAAAAGATAAAATCTATTAAAAAAAATGAAAAAGGTTGAATCCAAAAATTCTCTCTCAATCATTTTGCTTCAACAGAAACTGTTTCCAGAAGAACCTTTAATCTCTGTTGAACCCTAAGGTCCACTCGGTCTGAAGACTCACGGTGTATTGATGACCAGTCGATCCCATTGGCCCTTGATGTCGTCATCTGACGGCTGCTCGGTGATGTAAAGGCCGTCGAACTCCAGCTTCCTGGCGATTTCCTTCTCCCTTTTAAAGACCACCAAAGGAACCTGAGGGTTCGGAGGAGACCGAGGTTACAGCGGACGTCGCCGCAGAGACGGACAGAAGTTCATGTTAACTGTCAGCGGTACCTTCAGACAGTAGTAGCCGACCAAGCAGACGAGGGAGATGACGGTGTGGAATTTGGCCAGGAAGCGCAGAGCAGGCAACATGTAGCCCGTGCTCTCCTGGAGAACGAACTCGTCCATGTCGAACAGCGTGTTCTCGTTGTCCTCCTCATCTTCACCCCAGCCGTTTTCATCATCGCCATCGTCTTCAGCTTCTTCTGTTACCTTTCAAATCCAGTATACCGAGGTTACAGCCAGCGTTCCCAGGTGGGAATTGTAGGAATATTGTACCAATAACCACAAACTTAAGCCAACATTTTGTTGCTGGTTAAACCAACACAAATCACAACTAAATATGACACTGAAAGGAGAAGAAAATAATGCCAGACGTCGACAACATTCCATTGTCTGAGGGCAGAAAAACGTTGTTATGGAAACATACTCACACTGTACTGGGGTAAACTGGGCTTTACCTTGTAGAAGAGCAGGATGAAGTTGATGGCAAAGCAGACAAACAGAGCCAGGAAACGCAGGTTGTAGAAGTTACGAGCCAAATAGTTCTGAAAAAAGAAAAAAAGAAACTCAGAAACAAGGTTTTCAACTTCAAGGGCTGAAAAAATAAAAAACACAATTTTCCTGGACGTCAGGTCCAGGGCT
>NW_007585418.1:0-2640 GCF_000523025.1 Cynoglossus semilaevis | reverse complement strand
AGACGTCAGGTCCTTACGTAGCCTGAGGATGCTCTTACACTACGGCTTTTGTACCGTTGACCAAACACAATTAACCGTGTATAAAGCGCGTATTCTAGGGCTAGCGTGAGTGTAAACGCTTTTGACCCAGGTGCAGGGGGGTTGCCTACTATGGTGTGATCAGAATTAAGCATATTCCGCTGTCATTTCTGTCATTTTTAAGATGAACTCTTTCACTACTTTTTAGCTACTTAGCTTTATCGTTAGCATTCTTAACAAACCTACAGCTACTTCGGCTTTTTTTTTAATACAAATCAATACATCTCCGTCTAACATCATACATTTTTTGGGCTATTCCAGTCATTTTACATGAGAAAATGAAGAGACAAAGATAAAAAGACAAAGAACCTTTTCCTCACACTGAGAGTAAAAAGTAAATAAATATTATATTTTAGTTTTGTATTATGTGATCATTTTATGCTGAAAAAAAAACATTTTAGTTCAGCTGAGGTGTAAATTCATGTTCGCTATTTGTGTGTTTGATTGTCAGTGTGGCTCCACCCACCTCTGACAGCTCGGGGTGGTCTGTGACAGATCAATAAAAGCATGATTTCAGCTCAGTTCTGCTCTTTTTTTCCCCCTTGTCCTCTTCCCTTTATCCCCTCTGTCTGACAGAATTGATCTTCTCGCATGGATTGATATCAGCCGTGAAACAAAGTGATCCACACCTCCATTCCTCCTCCTCCTCCTCCTCTACTTCCACAGTATTTTGACACAATTATAAAATGTGACATTTCGGTTTGTAGGTGATACCTTTACAGACAGAAGTACAGAGCTTGCACTGAGTGGACCCGGAGTGTAAAAATCACTCACTCTTTACAGTCTCTCTCTAAAATGTCCCTGAACTTCATCAAAGACATACGAGAAGATACTACGTCGGCGTAGATTCATCCTCTAACTGTCATTACATGGGTAATAACCATAATAGTCATTATGTGAAAAAGATTGTTTTTTTCAAAAATACATACATCAATACATTTCAACACCATTATTAATATTATTATTATTATAATTATTATGTTGTTGAATCTAGATATACTCTATTGATATCTAATAATATTAGTCACATTCTGTTATTCTCCAGATATTTTATAGGACTAATCCAATAAGGTTTCTATGCTGTTAATATCATGCAAAAATAAATCTCCTGTGTTAACACGCCTCCGTTACATGTTCATCCACACCTCTGCTTTATATTTCTGATCCTACAGTTAAACATTTCCACAGCCTGATCACAAATATTAGTTCAATGAACTAACCTCACACTCTCCCAGTGGCGTGTGGCAGCATCAGGCCAAGGTCATGCTTCGGGACTTAAAAGATTGACTCGGAACTTCAAAAAGATACTTCAGTCCTGTGTCTTGTTTGTTAAGCTTTTTAAGTTTTAAAGAGCCTACAAGGGAGGTAGTTTTGAAACTACTGAAAAAAGAAAAAAAAAATACAGTCTGAATCTGAAACACACCTCAACAACAGACAACACCGACTGTAGAGAGTGGCGAGACGAGACAAGCAGCTTAGGCTTTAATGTAGACGAGTGAATAACCTCACGACATTGGATAAGTGATTGGATTAAACCGGAATTATCATTTCATATTCCAATCCAGAACTTCTGTGCATATAAAAACAGCCGAGGAAACTATAAAGGAACTGCTTTTCTAGTGTAGTATCACTATTTAATCAATCTTTATAAAATATGAACAACATTTAAATGTTGTTGAGAGTTTTTTTTTTAACTTAAAAAGTATTACTATATTGTAAATAACAAACAACACCCAAAACTAGCAATTAAGGAACAAAACAAAAACTACAGCAATACTCCTTTCGCTTTAGCTAAGACCAAAACAACAAGTGATGATCAACACGGAGCTCTAGACAACAGAGACAACTGCAGAACCAAAGCCATCCCAGGAGGCCATAGTGTTCTTAAATATGTCCTTTTAGTACTGGCTATCGCAGAGCAATGCTGATTATGATTGTTCTTTATTAATTTCTAAAGAAATAGTGCAACGTATCAGAAAAAAGCAAACAACATCTTTGTAGAACCAAGAGTCTTTCCAGAACGGGACATTTGTGCCTTAGTTTAAGCTAAAGTGAAGCATGACACCGACCAACGCTACCAGGTTTTCCAGTAGCTTAGCTCTACTTTTGAATCATGAGCACTGCTAATATTAACAATGATTTGAACTTCACTGATCCCATTCTTGTGTTTACAGCAGATGCAACGGCTGCAACATGCTGCCCCACCTTCCACGCACCAAGCATGAGGTTCCTCTGGGAATCAAACCGAGGACTACCTGCCCTCTGTTTTTCGCAGCAGTCATGCTAACTGTTACACTATGAAACCACAACCAATGTTTGTCACGATTGCCACATCTGGATTCAAACCCAGGTCCCCTGGACCATTGACAGAGACAATGTCTCTGAGTTAAAGCGCTACAATTTATGGGTAAAAGATGACAGAAGATTGGACCACATCGCTTGGATACCCCTTTTAAGAATATACACATACACTGCATATGTATATCGGAAAAAACTTTAACACTACGATACATTATCCATGTTGGAGATGATGGAGATTCAGAGCCAAAAAAAAAAAAAAAA
>NW_007585417.1:0-2658 GCF_000523025.1 Cynoglossus semilaevis | reverse complement strand
GGAATTTGAACAGACCGCAACAGATTTCTTTTCTTACTGAAAGAAATACTAATCATGCCCCCCCCCTTGGGCACAAAAATGTTTTCACGCTTCCCCTCCGACCCATACCCTTGCGAATCGAAATACTTTTGAGAACCTGCTAACATGTATATTTTTATCTGTACATACCACTGTATAAGTTGCTGCCACGGGGAGGCTTGTTAACAGTCAAGAATTACAGCGGGGGTACACTACATGTTCGGCGTGAGGGGCTTCCAATGAAAGCCCCTCACGACCCCCCTTGCACCTCACCACGTCCCCCCCAGGGGGGCCCATCCCGCAATTTGAGACATCCTGCCTTAAGACAACCATGCACATGTGAAGCTCAAAAATGGCTGAATTTTAAGAAGTGCATATTATAGCTTTAAGCTAACAAAGTTGTCTATCTCAGTTTTAACTTATGCCTTTGGCGATGACTAGCTTTTCATTGCACTGCATCAGTTAAACCTTCGACTCGTGTATCTGTTTTGCTTTTCTCTTCGAGTCCTCAATGTGTCCTAAAAAAAGTTAGCGGTTTAACTTGACGAGAGCAACAGTGTTGGGCGTTGACACAGTCCTCAACTTGTTATAAGGGATGTCTTAATATATTACATAATTATGTAATATCGGTAAGAATCGTTATCTTTTTTTTCGCAATGACTGGGTTTTGCCAGATGATGTGATCTAAAAAGTTGTGGAGTGAAAGCAACAGTAAATTATTGCCAACGGCTGCATATATCGGAATCGGAAATGACAGTTTGGACAATATCGGAATATCGTGTGACAATATCGGACATCTCCACTCGTGATGTTTCCCCAAACATAAACAATATGTTTTCAGGAAAGTGCTGTACAGGCAGAAATACTACTACGTCGCTGCACACCACCGAAAAGGTGTATCAATTACGATTCCTCCCCACCACAGGAGGGGCTGTTTCCTTGTTAAGGTTTATCGTAAATCTGGTGATGGAGCAGCTCTCAGTCCTTGGGTGCTGCATCATAAATCTCATTTTCACCTTTTCAAGCTGTGAAAACCTAGTCTCGTTAATCTCGCACACCTCGCCATTGGCAACTTTGAGCCGCGCGCATTTATCAGCCCGGACCTGCTTCGGTCAAATGCTACTTCTTTTTTTATTGGATTGGAAAGCAGATTTGCATTCAGATGAGTCCGTGAATATAACGCGCGGCATTCTGCATATTTTAGCTGCATTCCAGACCTCACTGATGAAATAGCTAATTTAATCAGCATCTTGATTACCTGCACTGAAATGGTGTTCGTAAAAAAACAGTGAATTCATGTTTGCCCCTGCAGCGCCTCGGCCGTAAAAGCACACTTTGCGTTTATCAAAGGCATCTTTTAATCAAACTATTTTATGGTCCGTCTTATATCCAGGGGAGAGTGAGGAATGTGGAGAACGTCTGGGCAGGACGGACCACTGACAGGAAGACAAAATGACCTACAGGTAATGGCAGTTGCGTTGGGAGACTGCGGAGATAAGGCGGCGATAAATGGGAATATATGCGTCTGTTATTTGAGAGGCGTCAGAGAGGAGTTCAAAGGAGGCCGGCTGAACGAATATGGGAACGGACATCAAAACATAGTTATAAACAAAAGCACTTACGGCACTGTCCAAGTTTCATAATTCAGGAGAATTTGAACCAACTTTGTTTTTCAAAAGAAATTACATTTGTATAAACCAGCTTCCAAATTTGGTCATAAAATATAAATATGCATTTACAAGAGAAAAATTACACGTACTGAAAAATAAAATATAAATATGCATTTACAAGAGGAGGCTGTAATTTTTCCCCCCCCTGAAAAATTACACACATTTCTTAGTCATTTCCCAGTAATCACATAGTTTAAGTGGAACTTTCTTCAAAGGTTGTTTGTGTGAATCATCAACAACTTCCTTTCTGCTTAGTGTGTACTTTGTCAATGGATCTTCTTTCGGGTTCTTCCTTTTGTTCCGTCTTGTCAGACAGCTTTAACTTGTCAATTACATTCACTATCTTTTTCAAGCAAAGAATGAGATGAAATTACAGACGTGTTTACTTTATATGTCCAAGTCTCTCATTCTCCCTCAACAAGGTGTCCTCGGTTTACGACGTCCTCGACCTGTGGCGTTACGTAGCTACGTTTTTATCTCCCATAAACGTGTTAGAGAGTGTTGTTCCATCATGAAAGATCGCCGCCTAGTTAGGCGAAGCAAACTTATACGCGGAAGACAGTTTTGTTTACATTCGCTGTTTGTACACAATACATTACATTTTGCGACATTCACTTTCTTTTGTTTGTGTTGTTTTTTTGGAACTTGTTGCCCTTCATTATGGCTCCCAAACATAAGTCGGACTCTTCTGATGTTTTTTTTATGTCCTAGATTACGATGCCACCACTGCGTTAGCGTAGCTGAGTAACATAGGTACTTACAGTATGTGAATTTCGATTTACGGCAAAAATTACGTTACGTCGCATCATAGGTTTGGAAGTCGGACGTTAATCCGAGACCCCTGTATAACACTATCTCCAGAATTGTAGCATATTTTATTTTATTTTTTTTATTCATTTTAGTCAAATTTGCTCATTTGTTGGTAGGAGCAGTCAAATTATTTGGAGTTTTTAATCGGCCTAGTTGCTCT
>NW_007585416.1:2301-2659 GCF_000523025.1 Cynoglossus semilaevis | reverse complement strand
ACAGTTGGTCCCAGGACTGACCCTGACTCTGGTTCTGGTTCTGACCCAGAAGGCCACACTGGTGCCCACCGATGGAACCGTGTGACAGTTGACCAGCGTCCACTGTGTTTTCACCTGCCACAGCTTCAAACACATGACCAACCCCACTCTGGTATTGGGTCAAAGAGTGCAGACCGGGGTCTTACTGGGCAGCTCCTTGATCCTGACCTGTTGACAGGACGTCAGAGTTAGAACTCTTCAGAGTCGCCACAGGAAACAGAAGGTGGAGGGAGGGGGAGGAAGGGGGGAAGGAGGGAGGGAGAGAGAGATATCACAACACTATGTTTCACTGCCGTCTCTGTTTACTATGATTATATGT
>NW_007585416.1:410-1486 GCF_000523025.1 Cynoglossus semilaevis | reverse complement strand
TGTTTTCCTGTACACACTGGCACTGATTCTGACAAAATACACGGGCTAATGAAGGCCCTCCATGTGTACGTGTGTGTACCACATTACTGGTTCCTTCTACTTCCTCTGTGTTACAGATCTGCATATTCATCCTCATTAGAGGGCGCTGTGAGGAAGCCCCCCCCGACCCCCGTGTTTATCCACGCAGCGCTGACAAAGAGGGCCTTTAAGGACGCTTTAGTGCCTCAGGTGCTCGGTGTTCCTGTGTGGTATTGCACTGGCCCATAAATAAAACACCCACACAATTAATTAAGGTGCGCGCTGTGCCAGGAGTCTGCCGTCGGTAAACAGTGGAACCACCTGAAAGACACCAAACTGTTGCCCGTTGTCTCGACTCCGTGTTGCAACAACACTGCGTCTAAATACTGATTATACTCAGTATTTTTGTGGCAAGTTTGTGTGTGTTTGTGTGTGTGTGTTGTTGTTGTTTCTGGAGGGAATTTAATTATCTGGGTGTTGGGTTTGAAGACGCATGACAGACATGTGTCCCGGGCCCCGGGGTGGGGAGACCAAACGACAGATTTGGTCTGTTTTTTGTTCTGGCTTTTATATGTGTGTGTGTGTGTGTGTGTGTGTGTGTGTGTCAGCCAGGACAATTTTATTGAAGTGCTCGGAGTCACCGGCACCCTGATGCCTGGCCCGCTGGACTGTGGACAGCAAAGGCATGTTGGGCCTGGATCAGGTGACCGCCGCGTCCCTTTCAAACGGTAACATGAATCTAGGCAATAAAAGATGGCTGACTCATCGGCCGACCTCTTCCCATCCATCCTCCCCGCGTTGCCCCCCCCGGCCGTCGTGTGGGAGTGGACGGGGGGGCAATGACATGGCCGTGATGTCATCGCCCACCGGTCCGTCCCAAATCGCCGTCTACTCGTGGGAATCGCGCGCCATCGCCTGTGTAGCGAGACTCACGGCTGGAATCACGGAGTCCACGATTCGGATGAAGAGCTCGCAGTCGTGTTTTCATGGGAACGGGGGTTTGAACAGAAACAAAACAACAACAAAAAAAACATCAAAAAGCCACAAATGTGTGAGAG
>NW_007585416.1:0-323 GCF_000523025.1 Cynoglossus semilaevis | reverse complement strand
CCAGACCCCCGCGTGCCCCCCCTCCCCACGTGAGCATAGACGTTTAAAAACAAAAAAAAAAAAAAAAAAGATCTGTTTCTTTGCAGATGACGCAAGTAGCAGAGCAACTGGACTAGTCGGTTCCCTAGAAGACCTTTCACCCTCTCATCCAAGAGTGGTCAAGGAAGGTCTTCTAGGAACCAGGAAAGTCCAGTTAGCCTACAGATTAACTAAGAGTTCTTACGAGACATGATGAAAGTTCTTCTTCGGGAACCACAGTGTGTGAGGATTCAAACCCTAACCTTCCGGACAGAAGTCTGCTTCATTAACCACCAGGCCAACAC
>NW_007585415.1:0-2660 GCF_000523025.1 Cynoglossus semilaevis | reverse complement strand
AAGAATGATAATGATTTATTCTTATTAAGATTAGCAACAGTCCATATCCGCTTTAGTGTGCACAAACTGGATTTGATCTCATATGGTTGCTATAGAGGGCAAGCTATGTGGCATCATCATCATCCCAATAATCTACACAATAATAACAATCAATAAAATAATGTATTGTTAGACTTTAAGACTCTTTGCCCAAGGTTCATGTTAACCTATTACGTTTGTGGTTTAACAGATCATTAGTCAATTAACACATTCTCAATTTCAAACAGTTAATATAAAATATCCATGGTTAATATTTGCTAACTTCACTACGTAACACAAGTGCGACTCAATATTTTACAGGTAACAACTGCTCATTTAACTCGCTAAACAATGGCTTCAGTGTATTAGGTCATGCTCAACTTAAGAAGATACAGTGAGATTTTATTTCAACAACAGTGATGCTCACACAATGCAGACAACTGCCACGCATGCTCCATAAAAACTCCACAAAATTGGTATTGTAATGTTACTGGCAAAACAACCAGGCTCTTCGTCTCATACCTTGACGATAACTGCTTTGCGCCCGGCGTAGCGTCCAGCTAGCACCATCACCACCTTCCCAGGCTTCATGAACTTGCCCATTTCTAACCAGAGAGAAAAACGTATGAAACATATATTAAGGGGGAAGGTATACGCAGAGCATGTTATGACAACCAAGAAAATGTCAAAAACTACTGTACGAATGTAAATGGATGAGTGTGGCACTTGTATTACTGTCACGAATGTAAATGGATGAGTGTGGCACTGACTACTGTTCAATCTAGTATTAGCACTCACGTAAAAGCTTTGGTTTCAAGATTGTGTTTTTAATGTGCTAAACCTACATTTTATACCTTAAACACACAAAGTACAAAATTTTGAGTTCGGGGTGACAGACGAATGTTTTCAACGCTTCACAAATGATTCACTAAAGAACTGAAGATGCCATGTTAGGAGAGACGATGCTAAGGTGGCGACGACGAATCACTAATCTTCTGCGTTTAATTATAGTCTGAGGAAAAAAACATCCATATATCTAAATACCTAAACAGCACAAACATTATATACAAGCGCGATGTTGTAAAACGATAAATAAGCACGGATTAAGATGATTTTAGAGGATTGTGAGTACGATATTTTCACTTACTGCTGCTATTCAGCTACCGCCGCTAACAGGAAAGGAAGTACGTAGGGTTAGGATCAACTTTAACCCAGTCACGTTAACGTCACTTCCGCAAAACTGAGCTATAGTTTTGTAGTACGCCATTGTTTAAAAGTTATTCCGAACCGCTTTTTTTCCCTATAAAATACGAGCTAGTGTTTTGGTTTTTTTTTACAAGGAATTAAAAAACATTATTTGTTGATTTGGATATTTAAAGGATGCTTCGGGCTGTGTTGGCAAACTTAACCACTAAGACTCCGATTTTGTTCAGATGCAGCAAAGATGCCTGTCAGATTTGTATTCCCAATTTGTATGATTTGTCTACTATGAATGCGCATAAAAGCAAAACCAATGGAATACACAATCGCTTATTCAACCCTACAAAATCAGTATACCCCTGGAGAAAGAGAGTATTTTTCATGAAGTTATACATTTCATTTATTTCAACTATACAGCAAATGTTGTGTAGCCTATATAAACTTCCAGAACGCAGTTCAATTATGACAGCGCGTGTTTTCACTTGTAACGGTCGGAGGAAAATTGAGATGCCATGTTGAGGAAAATTGAGGGCATTTCGACAAATCGACGAATGTACTAATTTAACGATTTTCGTGTGTACGTGTATACCTCGTGTATAACGATTTTCGTGTGTACGTGTATACCTCATGTGGCCTACACGCATGATTAAAAAGAAAATAAAAAAAAGTACATTAATCAAAATTTCCTCCACGATTAAAATCACTCAATTGCGCATGTTCCTACAAACTTTAAATTAAGCATATGTCTGAGTAAAAGTAATCAATAATGGGGAAAAAACAAACTGTATTACATAATTAAGCTAAGTGAAGATACTTGCAAAGTAGGTTAATCTATTAAAATGAATACTTGGCATACCTACACACATTGACCCACCAATGCAGATCATTCTCATCCACAAAAACAAAACAAAAAAACAAACATTGGGAAATTATCTGGAATCACCTGGAATAATACATTACGAATGGGTATGTATGGTTTTGTTTTAGGTATCCTGTGTCCTTTACACATAGAAATGAAACTTACAACTGTATCATTATTTTAAAGGTCTCTGAATGCGACCTGTGTCAAAAGATTGGTCCACCTTTGAAACCCATTAATACACTGGATTGCATTAAGTTACCACAATTATCAATATATTATTTCTTTTAATGTACTTCAGTATTTGTTCAGTGTAATTAAATATTGTTTTATATTACTGACAGGTCCACTCCCTAAAACATCGGCTGCCGTTCAATCAGAGGTGGATAAAGTGCTAAAAAAAAATGTAATTAAATAAAAGTATCTTTACTTTGCTTAAATTGTACTCAAGTGTATCTACCTAAAAATCTACTGAAGTACAAGTAATCTAATCACATCCTTTACATAAATAATGCGATATTTTACAGAGCATGCTGATGATAGACTAAAACACAACCCCTATTCATTTAATCAAAGTAGTAAA
>NW_007585414.1:0-2668 GCF_000523025.1 Cynoglossus semilaevis | reverse complement strand
CGTTCACTTTCCTTCCTTTCCTTCCTTTACTAATGAATTAGTGAGAAACTCTGTGATCAAACACTGGCTGATTATCGTCCTGATTGTGCGGTTACAATACAATCAATTGATGCCAATTGAAAAATCACACATTTTACATCAGCGCCAGTTTGAAGATGTTTTTTGTTGAATGAATGGATTTCCTTTTGGATTGAAACTCAGCCTTATTTGTTTAATATAATATTTTATGTTATTGTTTTATAAATTGACCAAATTTAGTGACAAAAAAAACAGTCTAATGACTTCTGTCATTAAATTTAATTATAACTCCTGTGCTGTGTTCAGGATCGGCAACACCACTCTGTCTGTAGTGGATATGTACTCTAACGTATTCATAATGACAGTACTCATTGACCTCCAACAACAGGGCTATAAGATAAAATACAGCGTCCATCATAGCAGCCACGGGAAACTCCACAGTAAAAGTCCATTTGCTCTCTGTTTATTTCACTTACTCTCTCTCCTGTTCTCATACCCACATACAGACGAGACACACTGGCAGATAAATGGGTGACTGGGGATCGGTTCAACTACAGCAGCAGCTCCTCATGTCTGGCATCTGCCTTCTTAACCAGCAGCCAAACACAGCCTGGTCAGTGGAGCAGCAGACACAGTCTTACTGGAGCAGACTGGAAACAACTGCTATGTTTTTATCATCCACACAATTTAGTCATTCCACATTAAACACTGAAGATGAATGTATTTGTCCACAGAAAGAACATAAGGCCTTCAGGTTCAGCTACACCGCCTTCTATCTTTTATGGTTAGTTCTGTATGAGTCCATGAAACACAGTGAGGTTGACCGTTTCTAAACAGAAATATTAATGGATAAGTTGAACCACTTCTTTCCATCATCAGTCATCTATCAGTTCACACCAGCATTGTCTGCAGTCACTGATTGGTTCCAAGTGATTGACAGTCCCTGTTGTTGATGTGCAGCCAGCAGCTCACCTCATGTAATCTAAAGCCGTGGGTGCACTGAAGTGTGGAGTCGGGGTCAAGATGGTGAACAAGGTAATATGGTGAGACAGTCCTCAGCTCATCCACAGCAAATACAAGTTGACGTGTCAGACTGTACACTACAGCCGCAGCTGTTTGCTGTGTTTTTGGTGTGGTCACGTTTACCACCCAAAAGTTGAAGTTGAACAACGTCAGTGGTACCTGTGCAGATGGAACAGTTGTGTTTACTGGTATTTACAGACTCTCTTCTGTTGACAGTTGTTGGTGTCACCAGGCTGTGGTTTATTTGGACGTATTCCCCATGTTAAATGTAATTGGAACCTGTGTCCAAATGTCCAAAAAACAAACAAACAAAACATACTCTGTATGTCGGGTCTGAAAAATAAATTGCCTGCAACCATATTAATAATAAATAATAAATACTGCTTCATGTAAAATCACATACATAAAGAAGTGATCATGTTTGGTGGTAGAAACCAGCAGCCGAGGCGTGGACTCCCCTCTGCTGCAGTAATACATCATGTCAGGTGGACTGTCATTTTCTAAGAGACTTCCATTCATGCAGACCTCTCTCAGCACCCAGCAGAGCGGCCTGTGGGTGACCACCACACACCATACATTCATCCACCTTCCCAGTCTTCACTTCTAAAGGCCCACGGCTACGACCGCTTGTAGTTGAACACAATCTGAGATTTTCGGCCTATGGCACAAAGCGCAAAAATCGAATAAATAAGTAAATAAACAAAAACCTCAGGTGTTTTCTTGCGTCAACTTTGCTTCAGACAAGCACAAAATATGACTGCAGCATTACAGCCCATTGACGCTGTAAGACAGAAAGCTATTTAAATGTGTTTTCAAATTTTACATTGCATTCACCGCATTGGATTGGACTAGAAAACCAATCAAACACCAACAACAGAAAGACGTGTGTGGAGAACAAATGCAGAAAAAGGTAAAAAATCTCTTCATATTGTTCCGAATGCACCAGAAACTGACTGTGGAAAAAAACACTCGCTGCAGACCTACAGACCTTTGGCACTCCTCGCCTGTTTGAAGCCCGGGGTCGCAGCTCACACAATGCCCCCTCCCATAACCTCCCAAAACATTTTTTTGCTAAAGTAAACTAACTTTAAAACGGACTCAGCACACACATCCAAAATATGTGATAAGTAAGAGAAGTACACAAAGTACATGGTGTAGTTGAAGTACTACAATATATATACATATATATAGCGATAAACTAAAAACTATAAAAACAAACACAGGCCTGATGTCGATGCAATGTAAACTATTTCACTTGAAAAGATTATTTTTTGTTTCCGTTCTCTTTCCTCTGCCAACGAATGAAACTCAAGGCCTGAGTTCATTATATGAATAAATTAAATGGGTTTGATTTCATGGTGTGACACATCTAATATTAGAACCACTGTCTCACCTCCGTCACAGTGTGTGGCTCACTGCTCCCTGCAGTACAATTAAGCCTTATTGGTTTGTTGTTGTCGTTGGTCACAGCCATGTCTTACCCACTGTCTTTATCTTCAGCAAACTTTACCAAATGTATCAAATACAGGAAGTGTAAATTAGGAAATCGATGATTTTTACACATTTTATCGTGTTAATGAAGGGAGACATGGGGGAATAGGGTTACGAATCTTTCATATGACTCGGG
>NW_007585413.1:0-2672 GCF_000523025.1 Cynoglossus semilaevis | reverse complement strand
TTTGTAGATAGGATAACATAGATCAATTTTGAACGCTTTGTTGACTACAAATCAGATACAGTCCTAAGAAAAGCAGACTGTGGCTAAAATGCATTAGCAATTTGCTCGCCCTGTGCCAAGACTTTACCAAGGGTGAGGAATTAAGTTCTGATTGGATAAAACAGTATCTGAAGATGTGTGTGCGTGGCATTATGAGCACCCTCTTCGCTGTGAGGGAAAATAATAATAATAATGGTAATAAGATTCCATAATTTCCCTTTAGGCATCACCATACAGCCTTAAAAATGACCCAGTGAGATTCACTTCTCTGTTGTACAGAGACCATCACAAGCAGAGAAACTGCCAACAAACACCTATAAAGTCCTGTTAGCAAAAAGAATTCCCCAGTAACTGGAGACTGATGAGCGCTTTTGAAGAAACCGTCATCACATTTTTCTACTTCAGGCACAAGGTTACGCACAGAAACTTTATCAGAAATGGCATCCCTTGGGAACTGGAAGACGTGGAGGATTGCGCGATTTATCTATACTACTCTTGGTTGATTTAACATAGCAGGTTAACATCAAAGGTAAATGTCTGTTCACAGCTTGGCCCAGTTTCTCTCCTGGTGTTAGCAGAGATGAGATTTGCATCCCTTGTGTAGAACCATTATAGCTCTTCTCGACCCTCATTGCACAGATGGTTATACACACTTCACTCTCCATTTGACCACAGAATAGGACACTTGAGGGCAATAAGACCAAGACACAAAATTGTAGCCATGGGTGTAGTGGGTATAAAAAGGTAAACACTCCATTCGCTATCACTTTTGGCATGGAGGATTCATCTAGTCTGGTAAGACCACTTCAGAGGGAGAACATTGATTAGCAGGAACAGAAGTCAATAGAGTGCTCTTAGCCCTGTAGATTTAACATGATGCTAAGATGTTTTTATCCAAGTGGCTAATGCTTATGTATACATGGGGACAGTGAATATGGAAAAGAAACCAATCAGAAATCAATATAAGTACAAGTATTTTCATTTGAGTAATTGACAACTGCAGATTCCAGTCACCGATACTTATTTAGGTTTTATTTCAATATGTATGCAATGAACTGGAGAACAGTGTTTTTTGTTAGGCAGAGCTCTTTGGGAAATAGACTGACACGCAGTGTTTACAAGTTCGACCCAAACTACAATGATGACCAAGCAGAAAAATGCTTACAGTCAATTTTACTTTCTATTCATTGACAGACTGCTACTTGAGTCCAAACTGACACGGTAATCAATATATATTAATAAAAGAAAGGACACTAAATTTCCCTGGTGTGTGATGAATAAAGTCTTATCTTATATATATATAAGATAAGACTTTATTCATCACACACCAGGGAAATTTAGTGTCCTTTCTTTTATTAATATATATTGATTACCGTGTCAGTTTGGACTCAAGTAGCAGTCTGTCAATGAATAGAAAGTAAAATTGACTGTAAGCATTTTTCTGCTTGGTCATCATTGTAGTTTGGGTCGAACTTGTAAACACTGCGTGTCAGTCTATTTCCCAAAGAGCTCTGCCTAACAAAAAACACTGTTCTCCAGTTCATTGCATACATATTGAAATAAAACCTAAATAAGTATCGGTGACTGGAATCTGCAGTTGTCAATTACTCAAATGAAAATACTTGTACTTATATTGATTTCTGATTGGTTTCTTTTCCATATTCACTGTCCCCATGTATACATAAGCATTAGCCACTTGGATAAAAACATCTTAGCATCATGTTAAATCTACAGGGCTAAGAGCACTCTATTGACTTCTGTTCCTGCTAATCAATGTTCTCCCTCTGAAGTGGTCTTACCAGACTAGATGAATCCTCCATGCCAAAAGTGATAGCGAATGGAGTGTTTACCTTTTTATACCCACTACACCCATGGCTACAATTTTGTGTCTTGGTCTTATTGCCCTCAAGTGTCCTATTCTGTGGTCAAATGGAGAGTGAAGTGTGTATAACCATCTGTGCAATGAGGGTCGAGAAGAGCTATAATGGTTCTACACAAGGGATGCAAATCTCATCTCTGCTAACACCAGGAGAGAAACTGGGCCAAGCTGTGAACAGACATTTACCTTTGATGTTAACCTGCTATGTTAAATCAACCAAGAGTAGTATAGATAAATCGCGCAATCCTCCACGTCTTCCAGTTCCCAAGGGATGCCATTTCTGATAAAGTTTCTGTGCGTAACCTTGTGCCTGAAGTAGAAAAATGTGATGACGGTTTCTTCAAAAGCGCTCATCAGTCTCCAGTTACTGGGGAATTCTTTTTGCTAACAGGACTTTATAGGTGTTTGTTGGCAGTTTCTCTGCTTGTGATGGTCTCTGTACAACAGAGAAGTGAATCTCACTGGGTCATTTTTAAGGCTGTATGGTGATGCCTAAAGGGAAATTATGGAATCTTATTACCATTATTATTATTATTTTCCCTCACAGCGAAGAGGGTGCTCATAATGCCACGCACACACATCTTCAGATACTGTTTTATCCAATCAGAACTTAATTCCTCACCCTTGGTAAAGTCTTGGCACAGGGCGAGCAAATTGCTAATGCATTTTAGCCACAGTCTGCTTTTCTTAGGACTGTATCTGATTTGTAGTCAACAAAGCGTTCAAAATTGATCTATGTTATCCTATCTACAAA
>NW_007585412.1:2429-2686 GCF_000523025.1 Cynoglossus semilaevis | reverse complement strand
ATATATATATATACACACACACATGTGCCTTAAATGTGTTTGTGTGTTTGTTGTTCGCTCGTCTCCTGCGTTCTACCACCGGACCAGCCCTCACCCTCACCCTCACCCTCACCCTCACCCTCACCCTCACCCAGGGGGAGCCTCTCCCACTGATGGGCTGCTCCAGCTCGGTGTTCACTGACACCCACAGGCCCTCGGCGCTCCCATAATGCCCCTGCGCTGCCACCGCGCTCTGCTGTCCGGGGGCGGGCCGACGG
>NW_007585412.1:0-552 GCF_000523025.1 Cynoglossus semilaevis | reverse complement strand
GGTGGGTGCCCTCGTTGTTTGTCCGGGTGGCCCCCCCCCCCCCCCCCCCCCAGTCTGGTCTATGTGCTCCATTCTGGCTCTCGTCACTCCTGACACCTCAATTCTTCCACCCTTTGATTCCACTGGTCACTTCGTCCACTTCACTTCAGACTCGGTGCCCGTCCACAGACACTCACACTGCCACAGACCACCTCCTCCTCCACCTCCTCCACCTCCTCCACCTCCTCATTCACACTCTCTCTTTCCCATGTTCCCCTTCAACGACTTCCACCACTCCCTTCCTCTCTCCCTTCCTCTCTCCGTCACCCCTCCATAAAGACTCCCATTGACAGACCTGAAAATTCTGCCCACGCCACATTCTGCGCCTCATTCTTTTCTCCATGTGAAGCGGAGGCCAATTAAAGTCCAATTCCTACCCCCTCCGTCGTTCTCCTCTCCTCTCTCTCCTCTCTCTCCTCTCTCCTCTGTGCGTCTCACTCAGACTCTCTGGAGTGGTAATTAAAAAACACTTCCTCTACTTGTTTTCCCTCATTTTCCCACCTGTTCATCTTT
>NW_007585411.1:0-2715 GCF_000523025.1 Cynoglossus semilaevis | reverse complement strand
CATAGTGTGGCAGGACTGGAGCAGTCCTAAAACAATCACAGATCTGGTTGTTTCTCAGCAGTTCCAACGTCTGCTGCTGAGTCATCTGTACGCTTCTTTCCCTGCTTTTGTGCTGAGTCACAGACGATTTATTAGGAAGAAGGTTTATTATGTATATTCACAGTGACGTTACTCTGCTGTCTCACAGATAAAATGGAGAACGGAGATGTTCACCAGAGAAGGAGGACGGCACAGCATCCAGGCGTCCTGAATGAACAGGAAATGGAAAGTAAACAACAGGAAGAGGCCAGGAAAACAGGAAGTAGCTGGAGACGCATCCTTCTCCTCATCCTCGCTATCACCATCCACAACATCCCAGGTAAAGTCAAGGCCAGCAGGTAGTGTTTATTACCCATCATTCTTCAGTGTCAATACAGATGTTTGGACAGTGGAAGTCACCTAGGAACACTAACGGAGTTCTAACTAAGTAACTGTTGGCTGACCTTTGCTGCAGTGTCTGCAGTTGCCCACTAATCGGCCATTAGCCTCTGGTATGAACAGTCTCCCAGGGCCAGTGTTTGAACTGCAGATTATTAATCCTACAGTGTCATACTCCAGGGGATTATGTGTCTGCCATGGATTGTACATAAGTAGAGGACACAGCTGTCTCACCGCAGACTGCTGTGTCCCTGCAAACTCAAGGTCTGAACAAAGACAGGTCGTCCACCTCTGGGTTGAGAGTTAATTCCTTTTAGCAATGACACCCGAAGTAGTGGGCAGGCCCCTCCAAGGTCTTATTTTAAATTACTTCTGTCGTCCAACTCCCATCAAATGTTGTTTCTCCCATTATTCCATTGAATATTTACTCCTTCTACCGACCACATGCTATAATCACCGACCACATGCCATAATTCCCTGTAATTAAAACGCCAGGCAGGACAAACATTTCACCGTGTTTACTCCAGTCACTTCTTTGTGTCAGCCTGGAATAATGATCAGGTCTAAATAGTGGTGTTTATGGCCACTATCACTCTGGTGTTAGCACTGGGAAATAAAAACACAGCCTCTGTGGGCTGGCAGGTCGGAAGCTTAACGTTTGTTCCTAAAGACATAAAGGAGCGGAAAGAACGTAATGATGTTCTTTTATGGGAGTCAAGCTATTGACCAAGAAAGTGACAAAACATCTACATTTCAACAAAGGCAACAAGGATTTTTATTCATTTTTACTGGGGGTTTTAATGACTTGAAATGTTACAGAAGACGCATCATTACCAGTTATCCTGGCGTTTGATAAGAGCTGATATCATAAAACCTTAATAACAGTATATTATTGAGACCTAAGAAAAAATGTCGATGAAATTGAAACAGTTTTCTGAAGTGCTGAAAACATTATATCAAATATTATCTCTGCTCCTGGTGATTATGAGGTACTGTACTTCTGGCCCACTGTAATAAATCTAGTACTCATTTCATTTCTTTCACTTTAAAAGTTCAGTATTAATGATTTTGATGATCATTAATAATGATATGAGTTAGTTCTTTATGTTTGTCAGCAGGAGTTACTCCACCTATGGTTGGACTTAGTGCAGTCCACACGTGTATTTGTCCCTCACGTCTTGGACCAAACTCTTGGGTATGTACACAGGTACTGTTACAACCAGAGATTGATAATAACAGTCTTTACTCTGCCATTATCAGCTAAATGCTAAACCATAGAAGGGAACTGGACGTGCTGACCTCCATCACTGGAGCCTCGTGTTCTGGAGAAGACACAGGCTTTTTTATTTTTTGGCCCATCGCCAAACCTTTGCTGCGTACTTCTTATTGACTGTTTCTTGCATTTTTTGTAAAATCACAAACATATTTTCTCTCCTCTGGGAACTCATTACAGCCGACGTCAGTTAGCGATTGTTGTCAACACTCTGCAGCCTCGGCGTGATTAATGAGAGCACGATTGTTGCCATGTTTGAAATGGATTTTGCACATCAGCTCTGACTGATTTCCATTTGTGCTGTCAGTCACCACATCATTATTCCTACGTCTTGGATGTGTTATTTTTCATGGGTGTGAATGGAGGTAATTTAGAAGAATGTGTGGAGTGTCATCAGGCTGGAGACGGCTTCAGTACCTGGGAAAAGAACTGCTCCATATCGAAGGCTAGTTTAACGAGAGCAGTCACAGCCAGCGCTTACTGCTATAAATGGCGCGGGTGAACGCCCGTGGGTGTGTTATGTGGATATTAGTATATGAATCTCTTGTACATGAGAGCTTGTCTCCAGGGCTAATTAAGTGTGCCATTGATGAAGTGTGTTAGATATGGATGACGTCAATAGATCCAACAGAATCACGCTTTCATTCTTCTGTGTGCAGTTATTTTCCAACAGCAACAAACACTTGTCAATACAATACAATACACGTGTATGTCCACAGGACCTATAGTATTGACTGTGTTTACATACTCACCAGTCATCCAGCTATCATTATCTTGATGTTTTTTTACCAAACAAAGATTTGTTTTCTGAGAGGTTGTTGCAAAGCAGACCACAATTCAGGGACACAGAACCACACGGCATCATAGTATTCCCAAAACTACATATCTACAAAATAAAAATATGCCTACATAAATAGGTTAATGTTTTTATTTTTATAGCCAAACACACATATTATACAGTGTCCTGGACCCTGACCCTGGATCTTTCCCCCTTTTTTTAAAAAAAAGGAGGGGGGGGGGGGGGG
>NW_007585410.1:0-2726 GCF_000523025.1 Cynoglossus semilaevis | reverse complement strand
TTTTTTTTTAACCAGGACAAGATCATCCAGGCTGAAGGCAGCAACTCGTCCTTGCTTGGTGACATTGAAGCCCTGAGGAAACGTCTCCTGAAGATCCAGGGCAAAGATGAGGAGGTACGCAAAGCTGAGGACCTCTGCCGCACAGTCAGAGAAAAACTGGAAGAAGAGGAAAACCTGACGAAGGAGTTGAAAGCTGAAATTGAACGTCTTCAAAAAAGAATGGCTGAACTGGAGAAACTGGAAGAAGCTTTTGGGAAAAGCAAATCTGATTGCAGCCAACTCTGCTTGAGCCTAAATGAGGAGAAAAACTTGACCAAGAAGCTCTCAACCGAGTTGGAGACTCTCAAAGCCAAATTGAAGGAGATGGAAGGGTCCGAGACAAAGCTGGACAGAGCAGAAAAGGCTTTGACGATGGAATTAGACAAACTTAAGACTTTTACCCAGACCTTTATGAGTGAGCGCAAGAGGCTGCTGGAGAAGCAGCGAGAAGACGAGAAGATCATTTTAAAGTTGACAGAAAAACTGGAGCAACAGAAAAATCGTCTCGGTATGTCAGTAGACCCTTCCCGTGCAGATTTTATGCGGTCACGGATTGAAGACGAGCTGTCGTCGACGGGGCTTCTTTCAAACAAAATGGCTGGACACAAGAAAAACCTCGACTACTTCAAATTCCCTGATGACGGCATCAGTCTTGTGAACAAAACTGAAAATGAGAAGAACAGCATTCTTGAGGGCACACAGCTGGAGGACAACAAAGTGAAAGAGTTGACACTTGAAGTCGAGAAGCTGAAAAACCGTCTGAAACAGTTGGAGATAATGGAGGAAGATCTGAAAACCTCAGAGTTCAAAAATGGAGAGCTAAATGAGAAGGTCCAGAGGGAACAGACTCGGGCTCGCCAACTGAGCGAGCAGGTGGAACAGCTCAGGATGCAGCTAGTTGGGAAAGTTGTTGTTGGAGGAAATGGATCCAGTAACGTGGACAAACACAGCAATGGAAGCAGCAAGGTTGTGGAGAACGGCAAAGGTGAGAGCGAGGAGATTGTGGGGAAGGTGGGCTTCAGACAAGAGAAGCCTAAATACAGGAATCCTGCAACTGCCACTGAACCAGGCTCCCCAAAACACAGAAACAGGGAGCTTTCTCCCCAGCATAAACGTGAAACCAAGCTGAGGAGCAAAGAGCTGAGCCACTGTGAGGAGGGATCTCCAAAGATCGGGAGGAGAGCCCTCAGTCCTGTTACTAAGAGGAGGACACCCAAAATTCCAGCAGATAACGGTATAAGAGACACGGGACGAGGAGCTGAGGATAGAATGCGAGGAACCTCCCTTAGCTCCGTCAACGCACCTTCTAGTGATGCTAAAAAGATGTCTGTTCTCAGTCGCTATCCTCCAGCTGCTAACGACCAGAAGCCTCTAAGGATGACCCATAAACAGACTGATGGGGAGGCAAAGAAGAACAGGGTGGAGACGTTCTCTAAACTGTATGTTGGTAGTGATAGCGAATCAAACAATTCTGACGTAACACCTGATGTCTGCAGCAGCATGAACAGCATTTCTGTACAAGACAAAGAAACAGATCAGGAATCTTCAGACCAGGTTCCAGAATCTGTCTCCGTCGCCTCCTTTCTCCCCAAAGCCAACGGAGCTTACTCATCATACAGATCTCCAATCACACCTCTGCAAGCAAATGACCAGGGATCAGAGGGTCACTCTTCTGCATCAGAAACAGAATCTACTGGCTCAAGACCGTCGGAACCTGAGCCTGTGCCAGAGACAACACCTCCAACCATAAGCAGCAGGACCTCAACCTCCAGATATTCCAGATACTCCCATGTCCATGACTCGCATTCAGAAGGCTCGTCCTCCAGGAGTTCATTTGATGAGGATCTCCACAGCAGAACACCATTAGCAGACGGGGCGCCCACACACACTGCTTCAGGGATTGAAATCCAGCGAATGTGTAGCCCGCGTGAGGCGCTGAGGTCGAGGGCTGTCATCAAACCGGCCATTGTGGAGATTGACAGGAAGGAAATGATGATCTCAGAACCTCTGTCAACCAACGGCAAACCCAAAATCTCCACTAAACCAGTTGTGACCATGAGCAAGATGACCAGTAGCATCACCATTTACCCCAACGACCCGTGCTCTTCTAGAACCAGCAGCCGCAGCAGCAGTGTGTGCAGTGAACCCATGCCTGCCAGAGAGCGCCACACCTCCACCAGTAACATCCTCATTGGTGAGTGGTTACAAATCACAAGTCATTCACTTCAGTTAACGCCTAACCAGCGTGGGACGTTCTGTATTCGCTCAAACGTTACTATTGTGGATCTTGGTTTTGATTCGACTTAATGACATCATGAGGTAGATTTTAGTTAAATGACTAAGAAAATGAAAATGTACTTATTTTGACTCGATAAATCAGCGTAACATGTGAGTCCTTCTGGTTGTGTCGTGTCTCTACTCACTGCATTAACCAAACAGCAAATTCATATAAGGCATTCTGGATTTGATTTGATTTTACTGAGACTATAAAAAGTGAAATGTTGACTTTATAATCTGCACAGAGCTCTGCGTAGCTGTGGTTGAGTAAATGCTACATAAAAATACCGTCCTGTTAGTGTTTGGTGGCGCAGGTCATTTTCCGACCATGGGGTCGGGTTTCGATTCCCAGCAGTGCAGATGAGTTAATGAAGCTACATAGAAGTGGTTATGGGTAAAATTGTGTTGGT
>NW_007585409.1:2212-2734 GCF_000523025.1 Cynoglossus semilaevis | reverse complement strand
CACACGTCTCCTTCCATTATCCCAGCAGCAGTTGTCGGAGAGCTGGAGGCTGAGGCTGCTGTCACTTTGAATGACTCAGTTAATACGCTCAGACCCCACTGTGAGGCTGGAAGCTGTTTTGACATGAGCCCTAATACTTTTCCTGCACTTAGTCAAAGGATTTGGGTTCAGATCTCTTCTCCTGAGAGTCGGAACTGCGCTTTCCTGTGCCACGCAGGCGTCGGTTAGTGAGGCTCGTTTTTGACCGGCGGACAGAGTGACGTCGTGAGACATTTTTGGATTAATTACCGAGTTTGAAAATAGTTTGTGAAGTTTCGTCCAATCACAGTAGAGATACTGTACATTGAGGTGGAGATTTTTGTTTTTTTAAACCAATCACTGGTGGTGAAAACTGCTAGTAGAAATATGTTTTTAGCGTTTTAATAATTAAAATTAAAATCACAAAATGTAATTATTATTCTTACCGACCGGATGTAAGAGATTCATGAACCAGAAATGGCCCCAAGGACCTGAGATTGAATC
>NW_007585409.1:0-766 GCF_000523025.1 Cynoglossus semilaevis | reverse complement strand
TTCCAAGAGCAGGTGCAGGTCAAAATTCAAGAGGCTACGAATGGCGGTGACAGACAAGTTGCTCTTCGCGTCGTCCCCCACCGTCCCCCCTCGCTCCTGTTCTGCTCTTCCTCTGGTCATTTGTCTCGCGCTAAGTGCCGGCACTGCTGGAGCAGAGGTGCTGGGGTGACCTTTGACCTGACAACCCGGCATAAAAATAATTGGCTCCTGGATGAGAGTGCACTTCACGATAAAATGGTAGTCGGAGAATTGCGATTAATCGTGATTAATCACGATGAGTCGTAACAATTGTTGGAACAGGAAGTTGACAACAGCGGTCAGATATTCTGAGCCAGTTGTTGTGTCAGTCATAGCCTCACTGACTGTCTGGATCAGTGCGACACGAGCCGGGAGCTGCTTACCTGAGGTTGAAGCACCCACGAAGGCGTGCCGGTAGTTGAGGTGTAATTTTGAAGTTAATTTGAGAAACAAAAGCGGAAGGTGGAATTATGGTATGTAACCCTAACCCTGTTACGAGATTTGAATTAATTATCAGAAATTGATCAACGAGATGGACTGGTAAACGTTGAGTCACTGCGGTTCCACCATGGTTCTCCATGAGAACTCTAATCTCTTAAATCCGAGGACTGTTCCCGAAAAAAAAAAAAGCCTCACGTCCTGTTTGGGGACATAATGAAAAATGGTCAAGGTCGCCGAGGTCACGCAGACAAAGGCCTTTATGAGCGGGCCGGGAGCTCCATGTGCCAGAGAAGGCAGGCTCCTGAGC
>NW_007585408.1:0-2736 GCF_000523025.1 Cynoglossus semilaevis | reverse complement strand
AGCTACGTCTTCGCCATGACGATGTCATAGTCTGTGCAGACCCGGTGGTTTGTTCCTGTTATCGAGCTGCTCTACTCCAGCTAGCGTGAAGCTAGCTAGTGCTAACTTGACCAGGTTTTTGATATGCAGTGGCGATAATGTGTTCCTTAATTTTCTAATGCTGTGATTATTATTGAATAGAGAATATAAGTAAAAAGAACTACATGCTAAAGGTTGATGTTTCTTTACCTATTTTGTAGTATTGCCTATTTGTTTACAGCCAGATGCTAATGCTGTTTGGAGAGCTCGGCACTGAAAGGTTTGCAAATCTCTGTATTAGGTGATTTTAGCTTTTAGCATAAAACTAATGTAATTCTTTAGGGGGCTATTTCTGCTATAATTTTCAACTTTTTTTCAGTGCTGTCTTTGAGTGAGCCGCTAATTGCTATTTCTTCGAACTTGCGGTTGGTCTAAGCGGGACAAAATGTGTCTCTGCCTTCTCGCTTCTCTGACTTTAATTTCATATAATAATCTGCAAACCTAATGTGTAAGCAACAGATTTTCAGAACCATATATCATGCGTTGTATACAGCAAAGACATTTTTTTGTGCCACCTCCACTGCAAATCTAAATGTCAGTACGGCAAACACAGCAATTCTTTGCCATATCTGATAGAAAGTCAAAACTCATAACGTCGTTTAGCGCTTTATACTTGATATTTCTTCCTTCGGGTCAATTCGGCGCACGGACTGTTAGCAGTGACATCATCATACACAGTGTGGTTTGAGATTTGGGTCTTGACCAGCAGCCCAGGACTGTGACCACAGGCCATGCAGGAGCCGTGGGGAGCACAGATGGGTCCTGTTTCGCAAAACCTGGGCTTCAGGGACTGGAGCCAGGAGACAGAGTGTCATCCATCAGGCCAACACTCTTTGCTGCCTGCAGGGGGGGCCTCACTGATCCTACAAGACTTATCGGGCCTCGACAGGGGGTCGGACCCCATGACTGTACGGACATCAGTGTCTGGCTCGCTCCACTGAGGACCGGTCTGAACTGGACTGAGCCAAAGCACTGACCTGCTTCTGTGTGGATTCAGTGGAGGAAAAGATCTAGATCACAGGCCACAGAGAAACTGAAGTTAAGTTTCACAAACTTAGTCAGACTTTAAAATTCTAAAAATGTGTTCCAACATGCTTGGTCAACTTCATAATTGACAAGATTTGCCCATATTTGGCTGAGAAAGCAAAAGCAAAGGGAGTTTAAAATTTGTTTTTTGGTTTTTTAAAAGTAATTGCTAGTTAATCAAGTGAACTTGAAACTCTTGAAATTGAACGTTTCATTAAATAGATTCTTCTTGAATCGTTCTTTTTCTCCAGAATTGTCGATTACCCATTTAAAGCAGGAGTGCGGCTCACCTACATGGAAGGCCATGGTGAACTTCCTGTTTTTACAGTACTTCTGAGTAAACAAAAATAACAATATAAATGATTTAATGGCACCGTCTTAAAAGTAAAAACTGAAAGTAAACAAAAATAACAATATAAATGATGAAAAACTGAAAAAAAAAAAGTTAGTTGGACAGATTCCACCATAACATGCAAGATAGCAGCAGGAAAAAGGACCAAAACAGCTGAAAAAAAAAATATTTTCAAGAATTAGTTACACTGTACCTACACACACAGATCACCTAAATACTTTAGTCACAGGGCTTCCTGGAATTTTGTGCAAAGTCCAGTTAAAAAGCTGTCATTGACATCAAAACCACACACTTCTGACATCACAGACTAACCATGTCAAAAGAGGGTTTAAAAACAACCTGGCGAAAACGTGCTGAGACGGCAATGCGCCCATTCAATAGTCACGGTGAATCTGGCAGTGGCATCTGACTATGTTCAAGTTTCACACTCTTAGCAGCTGGCACGTGGTTCATGCTAGCTTGAGCAAGGCATTTCTTTTGAGGATTTATGCTTTATCGGTAGCATCTGAAATTGGTTCTGATCCAGTGTCACCACAGCATAAACAGACCTTTTATTAATAATAATTTTGAAAAAAATCTACAGGTTTCTACAGGTCAGCTGAGTTAGAGGTTTGCATTTATTTGAAATGAAAAAAAAAATAGTACCAAAGCACTGGACATCATTTTTTTTACAGCTACCCCTTCATAAGGAAGAGGGTAATATTGTCAAACAGTTGGCTAACAAAGACCCAGAATTGTTTAACTTTAGTTTAAATAATCTAATATACCGTCTATAAGCTACTACTTTATTTTCCACATGCGTTGAACCCTGTGGCTTAAACAATGATGCGGCTAATTTATGGATTTTTACAGGCTAACAAAGTTCATACCGCTAGCGACCAATGACTTTTCTGGTAGGCTAATGTGTGTCATACTAGTAGCGTATGTCTGTCTGTGAATGGCTGTGTATGTATATGTGTGTGGGGCGGACGCAAGAGAGAACATTAGCATGAGTTGGTTATACAGGAGCTGTTAAAACACTGTTTATGTTCTGTTGTGTTCGGTGTGGCTGATAATAAAGACCCCAACTTCCCTGTTTCTGTTTACCTCTGCTGTGGACAAGCACAAACTGAAGGGAGTTAGCCTTGGAGCTAATGTTAGCATCGGTCCTGGAGCAGAAAGTCTCACCTGTGCATTCCTACTACGGACGGGGCGCCGAAGCAGGAAAGAGCTAACGTGTGACCAACCGTGTTACAGGCACTTTTTGAAAAAATAGCATTTATTTAATTAGAAGTTTTTTT
>NW_007585407.1:2463-2748 GCF_000523025.1 Cynoglossus semilaevis | reverse complement strand
ACCCCGCCGCAACAGCAAAACAATTGTCGGCACTTTTTTTTTATTTTCTAGCTGCGGACTCTAGGGGGTGTTGGGGGGGGGTGAGGGGGGGTATTGTGATAGAACTTTGTTGACCTTGTTGAAGCCCTGAACGTTACCGCTGATGTAAATATTATCTAACGCACGCTATTCCGACGCTGAATTGTCCTCAGCGTCCAGCGACGCTTCTGGTCGTGAATGTGTCAACGACGGCCGATCTGATCGTGCCCACACCCCCACACACACACACCCACACAGCATTGGGGG
>NW_007585407.1:0-298 GCF_000523025.1 Cynoglossus semilaevis | reverse complement strand
ATCTGTGTTGTCGACCGAGTGTTGTTCACCCCGCCGCAACAGCAAAACAATTGTCGGCACTTTTTTTTTATTTTCTAGCTGCGGACTCTAGGGGGTGTTGGGGGGGGGTGGGGGGGGGGATTGTGATAGAACTTTGTTGACCTTGTTGAAGCCCTGAACGTTACCGCTGATGTAAATATTATCTAACGCACGCTATTCCGACGCTGAATTGTCCTCAGCGTCCAGCGACGCTTCTGGTCGTGAATGTGTCAACGACGGCCGATCTGATCGTGCTTGAGCCTCAGCCAACGTGAGAACC
>NW_007585406.1:1207-2754 GCF_000523025.1 Cynoglossus semilaevis | reverse complement strand
GGTATCGCTCAACCTCCCGCACGAGCTGGGGCTCTTTTCCCCCCAAGCTAGTTGACATTCCATGTCCCCATAGCCAGAGTGGTTGTCCAGGGATCCTACCATCACCTACTTCTAGTTGCCCACTGAATATGGGAAGAAAACTTGGAGTATATGTACACTGTAAGTCAATAATATACTTTTTGTGTCCATTTGCAGCGGAGTGCTCAGTCGTAGGGGACGTGTTCATAACGACATTTGACGGCAGAATGTTTCTTCAGCCCGGATCATGTCAGTATGTCCTTGCAAAGAGCCGTGGCAGCAGCAAATTTACTGTTACGCTGCAGTATAGCACCTGTGCAGAGGTACAGTGGCAATTAAATATATACCTGGACTATAGAAAAACCCCGACGCCTGTCACCTACCTGTCAGCGTATACAGTATGTTTGTGTGTGTGTGTGTCCCAAGGAGCAGACGTGTATTCAGTCGGTGACAGTGGTGTTGGATGAAGATGTGAGTCGTCAGATCACTTTGACAAGAGACGGGGAGGTCATAATTGGTGTCAACCCAGCTTCTGTGCTGCCCTACACTGATGGTAAACATTTCAAAAAGCTGAGATAATAACATTTTTGTTGACACATTCAACAATGTTTTTTTTCTTTTTCTTTTTCTTTTTGGCTATATAGATACGGTGGAGGTCCGAAAGCTGACCTCTGTGTTTGTACAGCTGAAAGTGGCTGATGGCCTGCGGTTGCAATATGATAGTCAAGGGGGGCGAGTGTACCTGCAGCTGCACAGCAAATGGCGAGGACAAACGCTGGGCCTGTGTGGAACCTTCAATGGAAATCTTCGCGATGACTTCCTGTAAGAAAGTATTATATCAATCCTACTTTCAATGCAATGTCACAGTTTCCAACCTCCAACGTAGCACCTCCCATTAGTTGTTCATCTTTTTTTGCAAAGTGGGCTCCAGACATTAAATGTAAGATTTTGTGTAGGTACACATCAAATGAAGGGCTGGTAACATGTTGACTTAGACAGAGGTGTGGACTCGAGTCGCATGACTTGGACTCGAGTCGGACTCGAGTCATCAATTTGATGACTTTAGACTCGACTTGACAAAATGTCAAGAGACTTGCAACTCGACTTGGACTTTAACATCAGTGACCCGTGACTTCACTTGGACTCGAGCCCTTTGACTTGATGAGACTTGATACTTTCTCCAAAACCCAAAGTGATCTGTGTTAATATATTATTATTTTATTTAAAATGACTCGAAACAGAAACGGCAGGACTTGGGACTTGACTTGACACTTTTCAGTCTTGACTTGAGACTCGATTCGGACTTTGCCTGTCTTGACTTGAGACTTGATTCGGACTTGAGCGCAAAGACTTGGGACTTACTTATGACTTGCAAAGCAAGGACTTGGTCCCACCTCTGTTTGTCACCGTGCGTAGACATCATCGCCACAGTGGAGAACGAAAAACCAGCTCCGTGTGCTCAGGCGGGAAACGGCCGGCGTTGCGCCATCAATGGAACCCAGTGTCGATCTGGTTGGCCCGGTCCAAAC
>NW_007585406.1:0-1201 GCF_000523025.1 Cynoglossus semilaevis | reverse complement strand
ACGAAAAATCACATCTTTCTTACGCAAGTCTACGTCGTAGACATCTGAGCCTTAGCCTTAAGATTGTGTTGTCTGCATATGTATGCCTGTTTGTCTGTGTGCATGTTTGTCCGTGTTCATGGTTGTGTGCGTCTATACGTGCAGTTCCCCAGCAGGTATGATTGAGGGCACTCCTCAGCTCCATGCCAATGCTTGGAAAGTGTCATCCGCTTGTGCAGCTCCGGTTAACCTGCCTGTTATTGATCCCTGTGAGATGAACCAAAATAATGGTAATTATTTAATCATTTACCTTTTTGGAAATATCTAAAGCCTAGAGTGCCCTCTAGTAGTGTGCAAGTACCAAACGTGAAATTATATATTTTAATATATAAGTCGCACCTGAGTATAAGTCGCAAATCCAAAGCCAAAGTATGAAAAAAAAAAAGTGCGACTTATAGTCCAGAAAATACTGTACATGAAAACATATATATATATATATAATGACTCTGATCTTCTGTGTGTTCTGCTGTATTTTCTAGTGTACTATGCATCCCAGTGTGACACACTTATGGGGAGTGTATTTGCTCCATGCCATGGCTACATCAGTCCAAACATTTATCAGCAGCAATGTCGCTACCAGTCCTGTCGCTGTGGGAGCAGTTGCCTTTGCACAGCCCTGGCTCACTACACTTACCTCTGTTCCAAACATGGCGTCGTCGTTGACTTTAGATCACAGGTCTCTGAATGTGGTAAGTGGTTTGAGTTATTTTGTATATTTTGCAAGCCTTCAAGTTCAGTTGACCTCGTCTGTGACGCAAAACCCAACGCAGTGAATAATACACAACAAAGCCAGATTAAAACGAATGTCATTTCAGTTGAATAATTCCTAACCTTTGACAACTGTAATTTACAAACTGCACCTCCATGAAATTCCAAAGAAATACAAATTTATGCAGGGATGTCCTAAACGCAAGGTCACAGGAGTAAATGAGAGCAACGCAACATAACAGACGTCCCAAGAAGTAGATACAAGGGTTGACCTTGAATTATTAACTCATAGTTTCTTTTCATACCATGTAACAAGTGCTAATTCTGATGGTCAAGACTGTGGTAAACTGCTGTTTCAAAACAGCACTATAGAATAGTGTAGCTTTTTGTTCTTATTTGCTGAAAGCTGGCTTATATTTTGGATTTTGGATTTGTATATACATACATATATATA
>NW_007585405.1:2141-2758 GCF_000523025.1 Cynoglossus semilaevis | reverse complement strand
AGCAGAATATAATCTGATCTGAACTAATCTGAACTGATTTCACCTCCATCTTCAACTTTGTCTGTAAAAATTGAAAAATTCTGCCGCTTCTACTGTTAGATTAATCTAATCCAATCTCATTTGATATGATCTTATCAGAATTTATTGCATTAAATCTGATCTCCTCTATTCTGAAAATAAACAATTGAATGTGATCGACTTCAATCTGAAGTTGCTTTCTTGAATTTGTCAAATCTAATCTAACCTAATCTAATTAAATCTGTTAAAAACACCCAAGTTAACAAAGATTCTGCTGCTGCACCAAAATCTAATCTAATCTAATCTCCAATGTCCTGATCCAGTCTGATCTAAACTTATCTATAGTCAAATATTATAATCTTGTCTAATTTAATTGTATTAAATCATAGCTGATCTAATAATAAATATCTGTAATAAATGTTTAATAATCCACTAAATTCAAGAAAATCAACTTTTCTCTCTGTCTTTTCTTCTTTATTCAGGTTGAGGGGCTGCAGGCTGTCAGAGATCAGCTGTTCTTCTCTGGTCTCAGCTCTGAAGTCCAACCCCTCCCATCTGAGGAAACTGGACCTGAGGTTGAACCACCTTCATGATTCACC
>NW_007585405.1:0-1757 GCF_000523025.1 Cynoglossus semilaevis | reverse complement strand
TCAGTATTGTTCTGACATCACTTTCTTCCTCAAAGTTAAACATTGTGCAGATGTCAACAAATATTTGTGAACCTGTTGTGAAAAGGTGCAGATACAAACCAACTGTTTCCAGTCCTGACTGTAAAAGTATGAAGAGTCAAAAGTGACGTAAAGTGATAACAGAGAGTAAATCTTCATCATTCAAGAACAACTTCAATGCAGATGAATCTGCTGCTCCTCTGCTCTGTACTGAACCCAGGTCTCTGCTGCTCTTTGACCTGGATGTGACACTGACCTGTCTCCTCTGGTGTCTGTTGTCTTCTCTCGACAGGTTGTAGTCCAGAACCTGCTAAAGATCATGTTGTCAATGCAGTGGACCCAGAAACAAGAAGGAACCTTCAGGAATGTTCTCTGTGTGAGCATGTATAACCCACCAAAACACAAACACACCTTTGCTCAGACTCAGACATAGTCAGTCAAACCATGTGACCTGATAAGAACCAATCACAGTTCTCACCCTAATATTCAGAAAAGATTTTTGGAAAGCATTGAGCATTGAGGCAGGATTTCTGAGAAACAGTTTGTGACTTTTTTCCTTTCTGTTGTCGATAATTAAAGTCATTATCATTGTATGTTTTCCTCTGGTGTTTGAGCAGAGCATTAACTCCCTTTCGCTCCCTCAGTACATCGACGATTTCTTTTATTCCAGAGTTTTGCTATGTCACGTTTTGTTTTACAGTAAATAATTGATAAATAATAATTTAGAAGAATTCCAATATTTTAATTATTTTTGTAATAAAAAACATTTTCTAACCTAATAAATTTAAACAGTAAAAATATAGCAAAAAATAAACTGAAAGACATCACTGGTAGCTTTGTTTATCAAGAGTAGATCGAACAGAGCATTGAGCATGCTCTTCTGTTCCTCACGCTGATTGGCTCATGCATCGTAGCATCTCTCAGCATCTCCCTTTGTCTGTCCGCCACTACAGTACGTTGCTGTAAAGTTTGTGCTCGTGTTTGGTGAAAGTTGACCCTACTTGATCATCTTCTCAGGCTTCTGCTACGAAGCCCAAACGAAGACGCTGACACAGATGACAGTGAACAGCATTCATTTGTCTTTACAATAATGCCCGCTCCTGCCTGTGCCCGGCTTTCATATACTGTCCGTCCGTCACCCCTCTGTTCACTCTCCTCTCTACTTGGTCCTGACTTCTACTAATATAAGGAGAGGCTGGATACAGCCAGTTACACTGGAAACTGTGAGTGAAACTGTACATGAAATACTTGTATACATCATAAATAAATCCATGAATAAATCCATCAAAGACAATCTTTGTTGACTCTTGATTTCTCCAAATCATATACAAAATTCCCGCGACAGGAGGAGGTTCGTAAAAAGGTAAATATATACGTAAATAATATAATAACTATGTCGCCTCTACTTCGTGGATCTTCCCTTTCATGGTGGGTCTTGGAACGGAACTACCGCGATAGGAGAGGGAAACATATATGGTACATTTTTGATCGGTACCTTACTCTGATGACGTCAACTGAATGAAATCAGCCAGGGTTCCGACGTCTGGACAGTAGCTGCTGGTAGCCAAGCAAGTCTCCAAATGACGATCAGTCATGGTGGAACATTCTTTGGACTTGACCATCTTCACAGTGGCAGGGGCCCCCCCCCCCCCCCTGCCACTTGAGGGCTCCGGGTTCCATACCACCGACTTCCCAAAGTTTGGGTTGTGTTAGAATAGAGATCCGGTATAAAAACTCTG
>NW_007585404.1:1598-2762 GCF_000523025.1 Cynoglossus semilaevis | reverse complement strand
GGCAGAATTATAATGATAACATAAATATATTATATAATTTGGTAAAATTTTGGCGGGCTGGATTAAAAAACTGAATGGGCCGCATCCGGCCCCCCGGGCCTTAGTTTGCCCCATGCCTGGGCTACACACACAGAGCTGTGTCTCTCAGGTGACACTAACCAAGAACTAACTAACAATGCGACTCACTCCACACCCCTCCTCCCTCCCTTCTCTACAAAGTGCGTGTCACAGGTGTGAGCCACACCTTGAGCCACGTGTTCGCAGCACCCTGCCATCAGGTCAGGGTGTGGACACCGTAATATTTGTTTTGCTCCGACGATTCTCTTTTCAACCGTTCCGACTGTCAGGTCTATACACAAGGCTCCATAGCTCAGGGGTTAGAGCACTGGTCTTGTAAACCAGGGGTCGCGAGTTCAAATCTCGCTGGGGCCTGAACATCTTTTGGTCCGCCGGTCCTGTCCCAGAGATCTACCAGTGGTTCGCAGTCCAGCATTTTACCTATTGGTGACGTGCACTGCGATTACCAAACTGGTGATAATTGTGACTTGCGATCACAAGTTCAGCTAGCTTAAAATGTACTTAAAAAACAAACGGTAATTCACCTGGAGCTACTCACACACCACCACTGAGAACCCTGGTTACCGATTGCTAATGATGATGTCACTGTCACTCCTGAGCCCATTTTATGATGAACGCTAAGTATGCTAAGTATTTAGCGTCCACTCTGACCACCACCGTCTCCTGCTCTGCCTGTGTTTGGACGCATTTCCAAACAGGAACATTATTATCTGAGAAACAGATGTCGGCCTGGAAATGGACAGTGAGCTCAGCAATGCCCCCTTCTGGATGTAGTGCTTAACGATCATACCAGAAAACCAGACTTTTCAAATGGAGATTACTAGTAAATTGTTTACTGTTAAAGTACCATGTGTTCATATATCCATCCTCAACCTCCTGTGTTTCGTTTTTTTTCGTCTTGTTTTCACAGAGGGCGAAACAAAGAAGTAAAACCATGTGACCACGTCTCACATGAGGAACGATGATTTAATCAGACATCAATTCCGTGGTGTTGAATAAGCTTCGCCTCGCTGAGAGGCAGGGACAAGAACAAAGACAAAAAACAAAAAAAACAAATGCTTTTGTTTTGGTAAAAAAAAAAAAGAC
>NW_007585404.1:0-1283 GCF_000523025.1 Cynoglossus semilaevis | reverse complement strand
GCCAACGCAACCGGGGGGGGGGGGGGGGGGGTAAACAGCATACTACAGCTAACTGTATCGTCTTTATGTGAGAGTAAAACTTTTACATCTACAGTACCTGCTGGTGCCATGTAGGAGCGCCCTCTGGTGTATATATTCTGTACAGATTTGTGGCCCGAGCGCTAACTTGCTTTCTATTTCTCGATATGACCTCCATCAGCCATGCAGAGGAGCAGCGGGCGGAGAAGGAGAAACAAGCCAGAGCACAACACCTCCCCCCCTCCATATTGTTTTTTTTTCTCGTTTTTCTAGGTCAAAAACACACACAAAAATTGCGATCATGTCGCTAAAATGTCCCAAAAATGTAATGAAATTTAACGAACTATTAACCTGGACCTGTTTACTTGAACAACACTAGGAATTGAAGAAAGACACACAGGTCTCTCTTTTTTTTATAGCCGTCTGCTTTCACCTAGCGGTAGAAAATTTAGTCGTTCAGCCAGTCACTGTCACATCGACGAAGGGAGACAATAATTTGTCTTTAAAACGCTTTAATATATATATATTTTAATTTTATTCGTCGTGTGCTAATCGTAATATTCACTAAATTCTAGAATTTTACTTTGTAGCATTCTTTTAAGGAGAAGAAATACGCATTCAGGACTGACATGTTTTTTTTTATATTTGCCGTGAGCTTTTTCGTTTGTTATCCCATGATCCTTTGCCTCGCCTCTGCTCCAACGCCTTCTACAAGCTAACTAGCTCGGTGCAGAGCCTCGAGAGACTGAACTGTCAGTGATTTTTTTCCCGTTTTGACAATTGGTGTTGATAGTATTCGGGTAGTACGTTGTGAATATCAGTCTAGTTTCTCTGGGGTTAACGAAATAATAAATTGATATTTACTCATTTGAAAACAAACAAAAAAAAATACCTGTGGTGTTAAACTGATGGTTCAGCAAATTGACAATGAATGTGGTACATGGAGTATACAAGGTAATATTTCAGACCCGATTGTTCCAAATTCTGTTTTAAATTGTTAAAAATTCATGTGGGTGAAATTATGTTTTTGCCAGAAAAAAAAAACATCTTACAACCCAGAACTCTTCCTAAAAAAACTTTTTTTGTTGTTATTTTGATCGCAAACTTTTTAAATTAAGTTGACGCCTTTTGGCATAGACCTTTTTTTATTTCCCTAATTTTAAAAACTTCAACACATCCCATTGTCTGACTGGTGCTACAACGTTTCCGTTTAAAACTCCGCATTCCTATTAAAAATGACTACAAATACAAAGCCATCTAGATCT
>NW_007585403.1:2093-2774 GCF_000523025.1 Cynoglossus semilaevis | reverse complement strand
AACAGGACTCTGTTGACGATGTGATTTATTGATTCAAATTTTCAAAACCATTGAAGCACAAAGACAAAGATAAAGTTGAAACCCTAGCGGAGATTTCAAAACCTCCCTGAGTGACAACCGGTATCTTTATCTCCGTGTTTTCGTTAGCATGTTGCTGAGCCACATCCTCAGGCTACAGTGAAAGTACTATCTCCGATGGACCACAACAACCTGCTCTGGTCTCACATAAAAAAAAAAAAAGTTTTATTTTACAGATGCCGCACGATGTTGAAGTGGGTAGGGCTTTTGCCTTACATTGAGAAGGTCACCAGTTCGAACCTCGATCCATCTGTTTGGAGGCTTTCGTTGGATGGATTCAGGGTCATATGTTCACTCTAAACCAACCTTTGGCGCCAACGGTCGTTTGTCTTTAAATGTGACCCCGTGACGGACCGGACAACTGACCTCACTCTCGCTTAATCACTGCTAGATTTAGCTCCAGTTCTCCACCTGCAACCCCAGAGGGGTGCTTCTCAAAGTGTGGGGCAGGGGCCACTAGTGGTGAACAGGGACATGACAGTTGATAGCTGCAACTAACGGAGGGGAGATTTGTGACGTTGGAAGAACTACAATTTTTTTTGTGTGTTATTTGACGTTATTTTGATTCAGTATAAAATATGACGATTTTTGTCGGGGTGACGG
>NW_007585403.1:0-353 GCF_000523025.1 Cynoglossus semilaevis | reverse complement strand
GGGGAGACACAGCGGCGGGCAGACAGCCTTAAAGATCAGATACAGATGGTGTCAGGGGGTTACAGATGACTGGCAGATCGTTCATCGGTCAGTCTTTTTACGAAATGATGAATGAACCGATCGCACACAGCCCCGGGGGTGGAGTCGGAAAGTCCTCAGACGGATGTTATCGTTTCAAAGATGGCCGACTTTGATCAGTCAAATATGCTATACATTGTCACCACACACACAACACCTCTTTACCACGTCCCCACATTCGCAACATTCCACCCCAGCATCAACGTGATCCAGATTGACACGCCCGCCCAATCCCGCCGCTAACGAGCGCCGCAGGGCAAAAAGGGAGGGGGGGA
>NW_007585402.1:0-2779 GCF_000523025.1 Cynoglossus semilaevis | reverse complement strand
CATTCACCATAAACCCATAGGTTTGTTAAATGTTAATGGTTATTATGATAAGTTGTTGTCTTTTCTTGATCATGCTGTGGAACAGGAATTTCTAACATCTTCTGCACGACAAATCATAATCTCTGCTACTACTGCTGAACAATTGATTGACCAACTACAATCTTTCATTCCTGTGATTGATCCTTCCATGAGTCGCATAAATTGGTCATCTAAGGAAAGCCGTAAAAAGCTTAGATTGGATTTGAGCCTTCATTTGTGAATTTTTGTGTCTTTTGGTTTTATTATTGTGTTTTGTTATTTCTTATTTTTGTTTCAGTGTGTTTCAGGTTTTGTCAGTGTTCGTTATTTCAGGTGATATCTTCTATACTCTATCTTTCTACCTTAGAACATTGAGGACAATGTCTCGTTTTGGTTGGGGGGAGAGGGTAGTAGTTGATAAAAAAAAAATTGTTTTTCATTTCATAAAGCATGTGCATAATTGTTGTTACTAGGATGGCAGAGTAAAGGAGTTCTTTTGTTAAAGTGACTCTTGAGACGCATCTTAGTAACCATTCTTAACAAGGTCTATTATAATACTTCCTGAAATATTCAGGTTTACAAACTCTCGTATTGTTACCACTTAATTCTGCTCATATACTTATTTAACATGTATTCTTAAACCTTAATTTACACACACACACTTTAACATATGATTGTGGGTTGCATATTGGATTATTACATTATTTATGTTCTTTTGTTAAAGGTAACAACTAAGGGAAAGGGATTGTATATAATTAAAAAAAAAAGAAAAAAAAATGATGATAATAAAAATGTAGATAAGTTTGGTTTCGTAGCCTCCCTAACCTAAGCAATTAAGCCCGAAGGGGTGTTTTAACACCTAATACCCTAAAGTCAACTGACTTGGGAGCTATTGGCCCAACGCTTGTTACATGGGTTGAGGAGAAAAGCTTAAGGGAATCAAACATTGCACTATCTACATATCAGTATCTGCGACCCGAGTTACTAAGCTCGTAGGGGTGTCTTAACACCTAATGCCCTAAGACCAACTGGTCTGGGAGTCATTAGCTGAAAGCTCGTTACATGGGTTAAAGATGCATGATGTTTTTAATGTATATTTATATAGAGTTAAAAAAAAAAAAGACAAAAATAGTAATCCCAACCCAAGGAAGTTAACCTTAAACATTAGAACAAAAATTTTGTTTTCTTCCAAGAAAAGCCCCATAATTATGTGTTGATACATTGAGCACAAAAGAAAGGTTTATTAATATCTTGTTAAGAGGTATTGAGCAGATATATAAATTTAATGAGAGTTTGTTTATCTGGATAGATTAATGGAAGTTAAATGATGAATACCTTGCTTTGTGAAATTTGCAAATTGTTTTAACGCTTTGATTACTAGGGACTAGTAATAAGCTGGTTGAGGGGTGTGATTAGTACTTAAAAGTGCATTTTTATCATGGTTTTATATCATCATTTTGCACTTGAAGTATCAATAACTCCTTAACTAAAGCATGTTTTATAATAATGTATCTAATAATATAAGATACCTATAATTTGTGGTAAATGTCTATTTTTAATGCAGGCCTATCACATAAATGAAAGGATTGATTGATGACTTGAAGAACTTAAATTGCAAGGATAAAGAGATGGTCAAACTTAGAGAAGAGATGTCGGTGCAATCCAAACCGGAACACTGTTCGGTAATTGGGTCATATCTGGAGCTACAGATCTCAGATTTAGGTCCAATTTATATGGATGGAAAGGTAAGACATAGGCCTACAACTTTCATATGGAGCCCAAGATCTAAAAAGGCCATTATCAAGTCCAAATTGTAGCAACAACAAAGAAGCCCGAATCTGTCTTCCAGCCCGAGCACTGTTCGGTATTTTGGCCATATCTGGAGTTCTAGAAGTCCAAATGAGCTGAATTTTTTACACAAGAAAGCTGAGACAATTGCCTACAACTTTCATGTTTACAACTGGCTCCATTTTTGACGTTATCAATGACGTTTTGGGCAGACAAGAGAAGATAAGGATTGTCACCAAGTCAAAAGTTGGCCACCCACTTATCAATTAGTCATCAAATCAATAGTTCCCAATTTTGGCCTATAAAAGGAGGCATTTGCCATGCATTTAGGCATCTTGGTTTCCAGATCAAGATCATGCTCTTCCTTTCTCTCTTTGTATTTTTTGTAATGTTTATGCTTTGCTTTCATTAATATCAAGTTTATGCCTTTCATTTCCTTTCCTTTACTTAGTTAGCTTTTATGTTCTTATTTTGTTTATCTATTTTTATTTCTTTCATTATGTCTAGCTAAGTTAATTATGTCAAGGTGAAAAGGTTACACTAATGGTGTAAGAATAAGTATAGTGTAAACTTAATATGGACTTTAATGTTTGATACTAACATGTTTTATATTTGTTATCTTGTTCACTCTTTAATACTTTGCTTGTTAAATGACTAATCTTGATTTATGTTGTATAACACTTGGTACAACAAATGCTTGGCACTTTCATAGCCCATAATGTATGGTATAACCGACACCTGAGCTATGAAAGGAACTTGATTTGTTGTTAACATAAGTTATAATCATGAATGCTTGACGAGATTTACAAGTATTAGCATTAATTGAATAAGATGACTAATGTAATCATGTTAACAATATATAATCTGATTGGAACCTCCTTTGTGTGTGGTTTCCAATTCAATAATAAGAGTTTATACTATACTTGTTTGATATACCATTAGTGGAACCTCTAACCTTGACATTTGTTATTAT
>NW_007585401.1:0-2797 GCF_000523025.1 Cynoglossus semilaevis | reverse complement strand
CCGCCCCGCTTGCCCCTCTTCTGCTTCTGCGAAAACACCGCTTACGCTTGCACACTGTCCGGCGCGCTCCGCTACACCAGCCCGGTGTCCTCAGGAGCTGCAATCTGCCCAGCAAGTCCGAGCCTGATGGTCGCGGTTGTTGTTGTTGTCGTCGTCAACGTTGAGCTCGTCGAGCCCGTGGCCGAACCATCCCTTAAATTTAAGAGTTCGGTTCGGCCGCAACTTACACGCTTGTTTACGCAAGCAAAACGGTTAGAGTTGGCCTCGGAGCCAACGGAAAAGGCACTTAAAAAGTACTCGACGTCGAGAGCATGAGAAGCCGCTGCGCTCCTGCACGCCGCCATTCAGCTTTTCACATTATCCTAAGCCGGGGGTCGAAATAAATACATTAAAATGACCTATTCAAAGGGTGGTGTAACTTCCTCTGGTCAGATGAAGTTAGAGGAAAAATGCACATACATGCGAGTCCTGCCTTCAGATACCTCTGATGGTTATCTGTTCCATTTTACCCCCACTCGATAAAATCATTGTTGATTACTGGCTGGAAAGGAAAAACCTACAGAACAGGACTTGAATATACTTATTTCATGGTCTACAGTAGTGATGTTCGATCCCCCCAATTCCCTTTCCGATCCGATACCGAGTAAAATTCGGGCTGGTATCGCCGATACCGATATTTTATCATTTGTCTTTTAAATTAAAAAAATGTGTATTTCAAATCATAGCTTCTTTAAGAATCCAAGGCAGAGTTTTTTATTTATTTATTTATTTTAAACTCTGGAGTGTACTGAGGTAGCTGCCTCATTTACTATACAGTCAACACAACAATAGAAAAACCTGAGAACACAATCATATAAAATATGTCAAAACAATGTTTCAAACTCTGAAAAGAAATAAATACAATTGTAAAAACATCAAAATAAATTAAAGTGACTTGTTTTTTTTAGACCCTGAGGCACTCTTTTATATGTGTGTGTGTGTGTGTGTGTGTTTTTATTTTATGTTTTGTTATAAATTATGACATTGGTGTGGTAGTGCTTGAATGTGCTTTGTTTGAATGCGTTTCCAGGTGGTAGCACCATCAGTAAGAAGGGTTTCCGAGTGTATGGGTTGGCAGTGTAACCCGTGTACAACTCATACTTACCTGGCAGGGGAGATACCATGATCAAGAAGGTGGTTCACCCAGGGCGAGGCTTAGCCATTGCACTCCGGCTGTGCTGACCCCTGCGAATTCCCCAAATGTGGGAATCTCGACTGCATAATTTCTGGTAGTGGGGGACTGCGTCCGCGCTCTCCCCTGATATACTTGTGGAACATAAATAATACAGAAACTTAACAGTAGTGATGTTCGATACCACCAATTTCCTTTCCGATCCGATACCGAGTAAAATTCGGGCTGGTATCGCAGATACCGATATCAATATTTTATCATTTGTCTTTTAAATAAAAAATGTGTATTTCAAATCATAGCTTCTTTAAGAATCCGAGGCTGAGGTTTTTATTTATTTATTTATTTTAAACTCTGGAGTGTACTGAGGTAGCTGCCTCATTTACTATACAGTCAACACAACAATAGAAAACCTTGAGAACACAATCATATAAAATATGTCAAAACAATGTTTCAAACTCTGAAAACATGTTATTTGTAAAACAAAAATAAATAAAAAAATAAAATAAATAATCTGAGGAGCCATTTGGGACCCGAAAGAGTCGGATTTTTTCAGTGAACCGAGCCAAAAGAACCGGTTCTCCAAAAAAGAGCCGAAATTCCCATCAATAGTGACTGAGTGAGAGCACGGAGTAGAGCCCCTGTGCTTAAGCATGACGCACACACCCAGGCGGAAGAAGAAGTAGTCCCACCAACCGAGCGTCACTTAGACAACATCTCAATAATTTGGATACTTTTCACCATGTTTCTGTTTAGGATACACCTCATCTCAGAATGCGTAAGTATCAAAAGTATCAATATTTTGATTTCAGAATCGATTTCAGAGCATAAAGATCCAGAATCGGAAGTATCGATATTTCAGGATCGATCCGCACATCACCAGTCTACAGTACAATGATTGTGGTGTTTCCAGCTAATTACAATAAAAATTACCAGGTCATTTGTGTTCATGGGCTTTGGATTCCCCATCACTTAAAAATCTTTAAGAGAAAAAAGCCTATCAAGAAGGACCACAAACAAACCATTCACAAGTTAGCTGTGGCTCCCCAACCTTTTTTTTTACCTTTATTACTGCGGACTGGTAATACCACACCATCTGTTACATTTTCAAAATAAAAGGTCTTTTAGACTTTATTCTGTTAGTTTCAGAGTCTGAATAACCTGCTGTTTTCTTTTAATGAAAAAGTAAAGACATTTGACTGGATTATTTTTTAATGTAGTGAATTAGTAACAACTGAAGTACATTTGTAATGTTATGCCAAGAAGCAGCCAGAGAATTGCACAGGAGTGCGGACAATAAAAGGACATGCCAAAAGTCTTCTTGAAGGCTCACTGAACCAAGCCTTCCTTTCAACCCCAGGCGACCACCCATCTGGACAGGTCAGCATGTGAAGGATTAACCCTATTATGCCAAATGTATCATATTTGATACATGAGTTTTACAGCCCTCCGCATGAGCAGTGTGATATTTTATTTCCCTGAAAAACTAGATGTATACAAACAGATACATGCAGTGCACAGATAATTCAACAGGGGATAGTTATTCACTCATTAGTGTCCCTTCCAGTGACACTACAAGACTGTATGTATCATACTATACAGTATATTAATATCTTATTATATATATTA
>NW_007585400.1:1768-2805 GCF_000523025.1 Cynoglossus semilaevis | reverse complement strand
TTTTTTTCCTCACTCATTTCCGGTCTCAGGTTAAGCAGGAATCTGGGGGGCACGTCTGTGACGTAGTCACGGTGGAGGTGGAGGAAAGCCTTACCAAAGATCAACTGCTGGACATTTTTATCACTTGTGGTCAGTACTAACACACACTCACACTTCAAACATAATTCGTGATAAAATTTACTATTTTCTTCTTTTTAAAATTGAAATTAAATTAAATTCTGTGTAGATAATTGAAAAACACAATTGATAATCATATCATGCTTCGTGCTTCATAAGATTTTAAAATTTTGGAGACAAACAATTATGTGAAAAGACTGAGCTTGAGTCGATGACATCAGTGCTCAGCAGTAGTAGACGGGCAAAAAAGTCAAAGTGTTTGACTTTGTACGTAGTTTTTTCTGATGGTCAAAGCTCTTGGTTTTTGGCCTTGTTCGTCATGCTAATTTGGAAAAGGGTGTTATTTAAATGACTCAGACCTGACAGTGTGTAAATTTGTAAGATGATTTTAATCATAAAATACACACAGAGATTTAAGGCTTGGAACCAGTCAGAATTGATATTTACATGGCTACATTCATTCTAGATATCGTCTCCGCTGCAAAACAATCTATAAAAATATCGAGGCAAAAAAAACAAACATGAAAATGTCTAAATATTTACAAGAAAACAAATGTACAGAGCCTTCATGACACGTGACAAGAAACAAATCAGAACTTGACTGTTTATGTTGTACTTACTGTGGCGTTTAGACCTGAGTCTACTACAGTACTCTTGAGTTCGGGGTGTGTATGGGCAAGAATCTGGCTATACCATACTGAGACGTTTCTATTTTCTCTCAGGTTTTCTGCTTCCAGGGGTCAGCTCCAGTGCCCGGTCGCCGTCACGCTGTGTGGTCGTGCTCCTGGAAGGTCTGGAGAAGGCTGCGTCTCTGACGGGGCTGCTGGGAGATCTGTGCCACAGTCTGGACAACAGAGGCTCTGCTTCACCACTCCACCTGAGCACTGGTACGACTGCAGTACAAGGGAACACACAAAAAA
>NW_007585400.1:0-764 GCF_000523025.1 Cynoglossus semilaevis | reverse complement strand
ATATATATATATTTAATTTATCACAAATCTCCCTGCAAAAGGGTTTGATGACAACAACATCCCCAAAACTTAAATTGAGGAGATTTAAGGAACAGCTTTGTTATTGTCATAAGTAAATGTTGCTGTTTTTCAATTTAACCAAGAACATGTTGACTTACCCCTGGTGGTGAGCCATTGACACCCACACATTTGTTCAGTCCACACTGGCTCAAAGAGTGTTCTTAATCACAGCCTGCAGAAAAAAATTAAACCCAATCATTAAACCCAAAAATTTAAACCCAAAAATTAAACCCAATAGACGATGATTGTTTCGATCATCGTCTTGATGATCGAAACAACAGCTCGGAACAAACATAAATACCAGGTCTGGTGTTTACAGCTGTGATGTCACAGCCTTAAATAGACAGTGATGAACATGAATCCTACAACAGTATGTGTTTGTTTCAGATGGCTAGCTCGGCTATGGAATGCTGTTGTCGTACCCCGTGTGGAGGAAGCCATCATCTCCCGGGTAACAGCCAAACGCTGCTCCTCCTTCTCCTCCTCCCCTTCTTCTTCTCCTTCCTTGGCTTCCTCGTCGTCGCTGCATTTGTCTCCTAGCAACTGTGGTCTGAGTCCTGGGCAGCAGGCTGTGGTGAAGGCTGCTCTTAGCATCCTGGTCAACAAGGCTGTGCTGCTGGGATGCCCTCTGCCCCGACATGGTGAGAGACTGTATGTGTGTACCCAACCAATAAGGAACCAATAAATTCCTGAAGAAATCTCTG
>NW_007585399.1:0-2811 GCF_000523025.1 Cynoglossus semilaevis | reverse complement strand
GGTGGGGGGGTGAGGGTGGCGAGGGCTGCAGTGACGGAAGGATGAAAGAATGTTATATTGACAACTTCTCAGTTCCATCAGGACGTGTGACCACGAGGCAAAAAAAAACAACTTAATATAGAAACTAATACGTGAGTGTCCCAATTCAGTTCATTTACAGTCTATTGTAGAAAAAAGGAGGAACTGGGAGAAAGTGAAGATCAGCAAAGCCAGCGCTTCGGTTCTCAATTCTTCTCCTCGGCCGTCACTTCTTTGCCTTCTTCTCCTTTCTTCTCCTCCTTCTTCTTCTCTTCTGAGGTCTTGTCCTTTACCGAGAGCTCCTCCAGTTTCTCTGCCACCTTGTCTGTGTTTTCTGTGATTAAAAAAAAAAAAAAAAAATCACCATCAACTAAACTAAAGACGGCGGCGATGTCCAATCAAAGTGCAGCATTTTCCAACCCTTTATTTAAAACCCTCACTTCTGTGACTTTACTAATGTAGCAGAGAGCCGACGACAGACTTTTTAAATTAAAATAATATTAATTAAAAGCCATTGAAACGTCAGCTCCTGCAGGTCATTTTTTACAGGAACACGCCTGACCCTGAGCAGGAGAGCCACGGTCACTGGTACAGCAAGACGATGATCCAGGCCCTGTCAGCCATGTGCGTCCGCTCACCTGACTATGGCACCAGGTCAGTGTCTTCATCATCATCATCATCATCATCATCATCATCTACCGCAGTCTCAGATCAGATGTTTGAACTGTATGAAAATGTTCCGACTCTTCTTCCCAATCAGGACAAACACAATCATCCTTGTCGACGCAGACGGTAACGTGACCTTCACGGAGCGAACCATGCAGAACTGTGACACCAGCGAATGGATCACAAGTTCTTACCAGTTCAAACTGGATGGTTGAAGGATGATGTGCCGGCAGCTCCACACTGGCACCTACAGCTGAACTTTGACATAGAAGTTTTTTTTTTTAAACAATAACGAACCATCCGCCTTCATGTCTGCCTCCAAGTTTGCACAATTTGCATTTTGCTGTCTTTGATTTGGGTGTGTTTTGGTAGCTGACGCTGTTAGCAAGGTTAGCCACGGTGAAGACTGGCTCTTAAAACAAAATGCTACAAACTAGTAATGGCCAAACATGCCGCTAATTTATGACATGAATGACCTGCAGCTTACGTTATGTTAAAAAACATTAAGAAAATATAACATTTTGGGGAAAAAAAATAAAAATTGTCATCAACGTTTTTCAACATCTTAACAGAATTAAGGGTTTTGTCGAAAAATTCCAAAACGCTATATTTTGATGAGAAACATGCAGGACAGATACAATTTTGAACATCTGACCAAAAATTATTTTGCTGAAATAAAAAAAATTCCCAAAAAAATTTTTCTTTGAAAAAATATTTAGACATTTTTTTAGGGTTTCAGAATTTTTTTAATTATTTTATTATAAATTTGCTTAAATAAATTATTTTGCTTTTTCTAAAAACTTTTCAAAAACCTTTTTTTAAAGTTTTTGGGGGAAAAAAATTCCCAGAAAATCTTTTTGAAAAAATATTGACTTTTTTTAAGATTTCAGATTTCTTCGTAAATGTATTTTATTATAAATTATTTTGCTTAAATAATAAATTATTTTGCTGAAAAATTCCCCAAAAATGTTTTTCTGAAAACTCAATTTTTTGAAGTTTTTGGAAACTTTCAGAACAAGATATACATCCAATCTGCAACTAGTTGTTATTCAATCAACAATTCAAATACTCTGTTGGATGCTGTTCAACTACATCTACGTCACTGAAACGTCAAGCTTTCAGGCTCGATGCTAAGCTAACAAAAACAATCGATATCGCCAAAGCACATTTCTCTTAACGGACGACGGTTTTAACCAAACCAAACAAATTTCTCAACTCACCGACACAAGCTTTCGTGGGTTTGACGTAGAAGTTTCGAGGAGGACAGCTTCGTCTGCCGGTGAAGGCACGTTTGACGTCACAGGATGAAGTTATTGACTCGTTTGTTGCCTGAGAAATGGCAAACCCCAACCTCTGTTTCCGGTTCGTCTCTTAACCAACGTTATCTGGTTACATGAACGTAGCGGGAAACTTTCTTTTAATGGTTACATGAACGTAGCGGGAAACTTTATTTCAATTAACGCACATGTTTAAAAAAAAAATCATTTTTGGGAAATATAATAAAAATTAAAGTTTTCAAACCTGGAGTTTTTTTTTTGCCATAACATTGACATGGATAAATGCGCCATCTGCTGGAATCAAGCGAAAGTGCAATTACCAATTTTGACCGAGTTCTCTTTGTGACAATAGTTAAAATAAAATAAATCCCACATTTGACGGAGACTTCAGCTCATGTGAGGTGTTTGACAGCTTTTATTCAAAGGTGGAGGAAACATTCGAATAATTTTGCAAATGAAAAGCAACATTTCGTCCATTTACAGGTATTTACAGACGCACTGGCACTTGGATGCACTTTGGGAGGAGAGGGGGAGGAGATGGGGTGAGAATGGAATTAGTGGGAACAGAAAAGGTGAGAACACACACTCTCACTGTTAAATATTCTCTGCATGCTTCAAAGAACGGGAATGTCATGATGTTAAAGTTCTGGACTAGGAAACGGTTTGAGACCAAAAACAAACAAACAAAAAATCAAACAAACAGAAAGTTAATCTAAGTGCATCTGTGTGGACCAGGTGAGTCTCCCGACTCATCGTTCTGCTGCTGGTCCTCAGCTCTGTCTACAAGTCAGTCAAACTTTTCCTCTTTCTACACTTTGCTTTTGAAGAAAAGAAAAGAAAAGAAAAGAAA
>NW_007585398.1:2495-2827 GCF_000523025.1 Cynoglossus semilaevis | reverse complement strand
GGCGTGGAGAGCGATGAAGACCTTGAGTTCCTGTTGGTTCTGATGCAGTGGAGGATGAAGGCGGTGAATCTCAGGCTCGTGCTGTGATGTTTTTCTAAAAGCAGTGGCTCAGTGGAGGGAGTTAATGTGTTTGACCCCCCCGCTCCCACAGGAAGTGCTTCCCAGTGTTTGCAGATGAATGAATCAGCGTGACGATAAAAGCTGCTCATCACTCACTCTGGGTTTTTGTTTTTTTTCTTCTTTCTCCTTTAATCCGATCTGTCGACTCTCATCGTGTCTTCACTTCTTACTAAACATCATCATTAGCCGCGTTCAGTGAGTTGTCGGGGGGG
>NW_007585398.1:0-682 GCF_000523025.1 Cynoglossus semilaevis | reverse complement strand
TCACCCCCCTCACTCCCCCATCTTCTCTTTTAGCACCTGCTGTCTGTCACCCATGTATTTGACTTGTTGAGCTCAGGGAGGTCCAACATGAGGTCTGCAGCCCCGTTTGTTTTTATCAACGTGCGACTGAAAAAACACGTGGTTTTTTTTTTGTTTTTTTTTTTTTGCTCCGTCGTAAACAGTACCAGGTGAATCACCAGTCGGTTCTGGACTAGTTTGACAGGTTATGTGAGTTCTTGTGAGCGTCACAGCTCCCCCTACAGGAGAGTCCTTTTACAAATGTACTTTTAAACAGGTTCAGGGTCAAAGAAGTGAAAACACGATTTTAAAGCTTCGTTTTTTTTTTTAACCAGGTTTTGTTTGGACGTGCGTCCATCTGACCTCCTGACCTTTGTAGTTCTGGTTTGACGTGAATTTTTTGAAAAATAAAATAAAATGATCCCCTAAAAAACAAAATAAAAAAATAACCAGTAAACCAACAGCATCAGCTCGGTGGGTTTCACAGTGAGTGAATCTCTAATTAAAACAGTAATAGGATAAAACGGAGAGGGGTGGGGGGGGGGGGGGGGGGGGGGGGGGGTGAGAGAGAGAGAGAGAGAGAGAGAGAGAGAGATGCAGTGGAGATAAAACTCATGAGTTAAACAAAAAAACAGGAAAACAGTAAGAAATATCATTTAAATGA
>NW_007585397.1:1644-2834 GCF_000523025.1 Cynoglossus semilaevis | reverse complement strand
ACGGTACGCCTGGTAAAAGGCTTTGCTCTTGGCAACTCAAAATCCGATTAATTTCTTTTACCCTGGCAACAGAGGATGGCTAAAACATGATTGGATAAAAAAAAACTTGAGTACACACAACTGGAAGCAACCAGGTTTATATGATTAATATAGTGAAAAATAAGTAACTGATTCTCACACTGTTTTTCTGACCTTGACGGTATACTGCCTAAATCCCTCTAGATTACTGTTATAAAATATTATAGTTAATTCATGTTCCTCTACCTCCAAAAACAAAAAAGACGCTCTAGAACCTCTAACCTCATACGCTGCAGCTATAACATCCACTTACGTATCAAATAGAAACTCAGCTCAATCATCTCTCCAAAGAGTGTGACATTCTTATTCCTCTTCCTAAATTCCTCGGCCAGACCCAGTCTGTCATCCTCCAGTGAGTTATTACTGTTGTTGCATGGATGGTCAGGAACATGGTTAATCTCAGCTCATGTAGTTCTCTTTAGAGAAAAATATTTACTGTTGTCCTATTCTTGACTTGTTCTGTTCCTTGGCATATCTTCACCTTGTAGCTCCAAGGTTCCCAAAATGTGGGTGGATCAGTACCATTGCATGGTGACGCGGAAGTAATTTTGAACCAAAGGGGGTCCCAGCAGAGAAAAGTTTGGGAACCACTTTTATAGCTTGGTATTGCTTCACCTTGTAATTACCAAGCTCCTATTTATTGCTAATTTTCATGTTACAGCCAGCCACGACAGTTGCAACACAGAATGACTGACGATCACTGCTTGTGTCTAGGGGTTTTTATTTACTAAGGGATTCTAATACAAATACGGAAATTTAAAGGGACTCAACAGCATAAAGACCACCCAGCTCCCGAAAGAAAAAGAGGCCTGGTGGTCTGCCAGGCACAGGTTAAATAGAGGTAGCTCCAAACCCTGCAAACAGGTAACACCTGAAAATAATGAGACACCTAACACAGGCAGAGCAACAAAAGAAACAAACGGGACGCTGCCACCTACAGGTGAAAGAGGGACGTAACACCACCCATCATATCCTGTTCCACTATCTGACTGAAGTGATGTGTACTGACAGGCCTTCACCTCAAAATCTTCTTCATACTTCATCTTTATATGTATCATATATATATGTGTTTCTCACTCATATATATATATATATGTGTATATATATATATA